>NC_090881.1:37767571-37817571 GCF_036669935.1 Montipora foliosa
GTTTCTGGCAGTGAAACCAAACAATTGGGCAGGATTCCAAGGGAAACCATCAGTGAAGTGGAGAGAATGGGCCAAATGGAAGACTTAAAGATAAGTCTTACAACTTTAAAAAAGAAAGAAATTTCATTCCGTTTTAGTAAAATTGATTGTGTCATAAACATTTCCTCATTTGAATTGTAATTCGTCAGCTTCCCCGTTTTTTAATAGTAGTTCTTTGTTTGAAGAACATTGACACAGACTTTAAAAACCTTTTTTTTTTAATTTTGGAGTTTGATAACATTTCATGCCATGTCATGTGATACCTATTATGTTCACCTGTCTAATTAAAACATAGTGTTATTGAATTTAAAAATAAAGTAAAATGAAATATCCTACCTGTGTTTATACTACAATTACATTTTCTCATCTATTTACATTAGTTTCTGACAAATATTTATGCAGCTATAGTAAATAACATATGATGATGACTATATTTATTAGTAGTAGTATCATACAGCCACCAAATGGTATAGTTTGGTGTCTGAATGTTATATAATTAATAAAGAACAGGCCTCGGTTATTCAAAGGCCAATACTTATCTGCTGTATAGTGATTTATCCATTGAATAGCGATATCCAACGTTTGAACAACCACGCCCAGGACTCCATATTCAACTTGTCCAATTACAGTTGTAGGAAAAAAAAATCTGGAGTTTTTTTTTTTTTTCTTTTGTAATTGGGCAACATGGGGACTGTTAGAGATATATACACAAGGCATACAAAGATTGCAAGGCATCTATATATATGTATGTTACTAAAGCATATTATATGTTTTAACCCTTATCACCTCAACATTACGTTGATCATTTTCCCTTAACTCGCCTTAACTCGCACAAACTCGCAACTGATAGGCAAGCTCAATTTTTCCTTATCTCGCCTTAACCCGCATTAGCTCGCACAATCTCGCGGCGAGTTAAGGTCCCAGAGTAGGCCTGCAGCCGGAAGACTGAATTGCAAGGGTGACAGAAATTCTAAATATAAAACTAATAATTCACTATGTATAAATATGGCTCAAACATTCATAAATCTTCTAAATACTCTACCTGGTCTTCGTTCTGTTCGCGGCTTGCTCTTTGGACTAAATCTGTCTCAGAACGGAAGGCCTCCATTACAAGTGCTACAATCTAACTGTAGTTCAGAAGAAAAAAAAGTCAAGGAGCCGTTAATCTGTAGAGATCAAAACTCTTTCAAGTTGAAGAAAGACTTCTTGTGGGTTCCGTCTCGCTGACGCGCTAAAGAAGAAGAGGCGGTTTCTATGGCTGCTGGCCCTTTCATCATGGTACTCAATTCCATAACAATAGGAATTCAAAGATTGGGTCAACACGCGTGCGCGAAAGAGGATCGCATAATGTGGGTATAAAAGAGAATGGGACATGGTCGTGAATTGTATCAGAAGTAAACCTACCAAGGCATTGTCGATCTTTTTTTTTTTTGACGCTTCGGATATTTGCACACGGTATTCCTAGCCAATGAATCTTGTCTGACCTTACATTTCACACATGGAAACCAATAAAGACATTCGTATTGCAAAAATGGCTTCGAGAAACAGTGGAAGGAGAATTTGCCTCTTGGGAAGAATTTATTTGTCTTGTCCGTTTGCCTTGAAATGTCTGCTATGGAAACTTCGACGTAAGAAGTGAGCATATGTCTTTCTTACCATTTTCTGCATGACGGAGATTCTTATGTTTCTATTATAGTGGTCTTGAAATCTTCTCGGTGGTCCAATTTCTCAGCTTTTTTCGGGAGTAACCTTTAGTTTTAACCCGATTGAAAAATGTTATTTCGAGTTTGTTTCAATTTGGAGCCAAGGGAATCTATTACACTCTGGCACTTTGGCCTTTTTGAGATAAAGGGTAAATGATCGTGTTCGGGGAAAAAAAAATGAATTGGGGAGAATAGGCCAAATCGGCAAACTCAGTGTTGTACCCAATTCAGCCCTTTGGTAATAAAATAACGTTTTCCCATGTATTACGATATCTTTTATATGTGAATGCTACATTATAATGCAAATAACAATACACAAGGAATCTTAACCCCCGGAGGTTTGAATTGGGTACAACATTGAGTTAACCGATTTGGTCTATTGCGGTTTATTAAGTGTAAATTGAGGGGGTTTATGAAATGTGCAACCCTGAACAATATATCCAGTGAGTTACTTCGCATACATGAAAACGATTAGATTTCCGTTAGAAGGAATTTGATCAATTCGCTTGTAAAACTTGGAAAATACTCAAATAAGGGATCTTTCCACTACCCGTAACGTTTTACCTGCGCTTGTATGTAGCAACACCATTGCGAAGACAAACAAAAAATCATGCAAAATGTGGGTGACCTCCTTACAACTTCTCAGGTCATCCTCCATAGCTGCTTCCCTGGGGTTGATGGTGCCGATTTTTCTATTTGACCAGCTGTCATCTCGTGGAGGTACTCCGAACGGTCAGGTCCGGTTCCATCATTTACCCAAAAAACGTCCCCTGGGAAGAATGTCCAGAATAACCTTTCACAAAGGCTGACTGAAACCCATCCTCGTCCCCATTGTACAGTTTCCAAACACACGACAAGCATAGACCTCAGTATTTTACATGTTCAATATGGCCGCTCGCAACAGCTCCATTATGGATTGCGGGTTAAATAGGCAATTCTAATTAAAATTTGTCAAATGCACTTGAAGCATCATTTTCAAGTAAATCAATTCTGTAACATATGCCCTTTATATTTCCTGTTAATTTTCCTTATGTTAGCCGCATCTCCACTGTCGACAAGGACACTGCAAACTTCTCCAACTGGTAAGAACCTTAAACCTGGTGTAACCTCAAATTATAACGAAACTGTTCTGAGCCACTTCAATAATTAATTATAAACCGTTATCGAGTTTCCTTCAGGTTCTTTTAATTTACAAGTTCATGCGCCTTCAACAGAACATTTAAAACAATACGGCCATGACGTAATCCCCATCGTACGATAAATTACTTCTTTTGTTACAGTACAGTAAACAGTCAAGATCCTCAAGCTTTTTGCGTTTCCTTGTAACATTGGATTCTTTTCAGCTCTGCTGGATTACGCAGCTATGAATCACTTTTACTGATAAAAATAACCAAAAAAATGACTGTCGCCTGTTTTAACTTGATTTTGCCGCTGATTTGCACGCTTAGTTAACACAAATAAATTTAAAGTCTATACAGGACCAATCCCCGTTCTGTTAAATTAAAAGAGAGTAACATTTTCGATTTTATGACACGTATAAGAAAGTCTCTCAGAATTAACAACTTTAGGGAAGTGGGAATCCATGTGTTTTTACTGTTACAGAACGAATGGAGATCATTAAACAGATTACTTTGACCATTACAAACATGGACTGTAATGATTTTTCAGAAGAGGAGTTTCGAAAAGAGGTATGGCTAACATATCTTAGGCTTTCCTCTATCGTTTATTAAGAAAACCATGTTATTTCAAGTTCAATTTGATTAATCTTAAACAAACAATCTCCAAATAATCAGACAGACTGGGCCGCAAGGCAGACCAGTCCTAATCATTATCATTATCATCATCATTATTATTATTATTATTATTATTATCGTCATCGTTATCGATATCGTTATCGTTATCGTTATCATCATTCGCCTACACCAATAATCAAATTAAAAATGATTAGAACTGAAACAAAAGGAAAACGGGAAAGAGCGGAAAAAGAAAAGACATTCGAAGTATTACGTCGCAAACAAAAGTAAAGGCAAAAGTGATCGGAAGACGTGGAAAGGGGGGAGGGAGGGAGGGGGGAGGGGTTAGGTAAGTCCCCAATGCTACTTGGCATCTCGTTCCACCATTTAACGGCACCTCCAGAGGAAGACTTTTTTCAATTAAAATTGGATTATTTTATATAACAACTCCTGAACGAGGACGACCGCGTGTAGTAAGGAACGGATGTCCAAAGTATAATGAAATGCATTGAGGATATTAACTGGAGCAAGTTTGTTTTGAACATTATGCATCAACGCTATCACATTCTTGTACTACATTTACAGATTTATTGATTATAAGAGAACTCAAGCGCCTCGCCTGAGCAGTCACTTTCGTTATGAAGCGTATCTGCTCACATGTTGTTTTTTTCAGTTCTAATGACTCTTGGTTTAAATACTACATACTTATTGAGCGCATCTGGCGAATTTCCCTTGACAACAATGTAGGGCTAATTAATGTAATTTGCTCTTCCATGACTGAAGCATGAACAAGTTTAGAAAATTAGCGGAGCAGCAGGAATTGAAAAAACTATGTAAGCTCCGATGAAAAGAACTTAAGCACTTGGGAGCTATAAACTTTTGACCAACGATGTAAAATTTTGGGGTTATTTTTGGGATAGTTTATCCATTAAATGATTGTATGCTTTAGATACCTGCATTTCCCATCCTTACAGTTATGCATGTTACGTTTGTTTTGTTCCCTTTTAGGTAAAAGAAACCCTCCAACCTTTTGAGCTAAACAGTGTTGAAATGGAAACTCGGTATGTTCATCAGCCATTCTGGTTTTCCACGACACTTTATGTGATGAGCCATAATTACCGTTACCTCTCCGGTATTAGTCGTACTTCAGCATTACATATCATTTGTAAAGGCATTTTGCCGTACTTATTGATTTCAGGTGTGGTAGTGTCGTTGTTTACTTAACTGTACGATTCCTTCGGAGTGTTGGTGGAAATGAAGTAATATCTGCTCTGGTGGATGCTGCCAGGCAAAACAAATTCGGAAACTTTATCGTGGATCCCAATTCCATAAAAGAGCTTTTATCATCCGAAATGCGTTCAACAACGCCAACTACCACAAGAACAGCAGAAGGTAAAAAAACGCGCCTTGATTAGTCAATCTGATGTAGTGTGAAAGTTGGAAAATCATGATGATGATAGTGACGGTAGGGATCTAAGTCCTTATCACGTTGTTTCAAAATATGAGCTTATTTTTAAAGTTTCATATTTTCTCTTAATAGAAGACAAATCGCCCATTAATGAGATCACTTTGTGGGCCATCATTGGAGTTCTTGTCATAATCGTCATTCTACTAATAGTGGTCATCGTCTGGCAGTGCAGAAAGAAAGGTGATTAATTTGATGAATCACCGAAGTTTGTGTTTTCCATTTTTTGCACTTAATTGCAGATTTAATCTTCTTTTGACAGGCATTGCTGGAAGGAAGAGGTACGTGTCTTGATTTTTTTGTCCATTGAATGCAAAAATTTCAGTTGCCTGTTAAACGCTTAGTACTAGGAAAGTTGAGCTACACCAAGGGTTAAGAATTCTTCATAATTATAACTGTTGAAAAGAAGAAGAAGAAGAAGGAGAACCTTTGCGACTCGACGAAAGTTGTTGTACTTGTAAAGGCAAGAATTCACAAGAAAAAGGCAGTAGGCATATTATTATTGAAGTGGCACTTGGTTTTTGGGTGGAAGATACTAGCGAACTTCCCTTTCATCGCAAATATCTGGATTACTGAATTTGCTAAAAGAAACCAAAGCTGCTTTCCAAAGGACCGTTTCCTATAGGTGGTTTGCAGACAATCTTTGTAGGCTAATGTCGCAATAGTGCAAAACACAAACGCAAACAAACAAAAGGAGGAAATTTAGAAATCCGTTGTTTTCATCCGCGAACATGGCGCCGATTACGACGGTAATTTGAAAGCCACCCATAATGTTCTCCCTGATGTTTTTTCGTTTTGTTTTTTTTTCGGGTTTTCCACCGCATGTCCAAGATGGCGTCTTATCCTTTAAAGGATATTTCATTAAAAAAAAAAGTCAAAAGCAGATGTAAACGCAAGGTAAATTTGGCGAATTAACGTTCTTCGCCCATGCTCTGATTATATTCTCAGACCATGCCAGGCTACGAGAAACGTTTCTGGAGGTAACAAAGCAGAATTTGACGAAGTGAGTTTTCTTATACTAAATCTTATTATTCCGTTTTAACGTAAAAGAGGACCGTTGGTAGCGTAATAACTTGCCTCTGTGCATAACGTCTGAAATGAAGCGAAGAATCCAAACACAATATCATATCGGTTGCATAAATAGAGATTGACCACAAAGGAAACTATAATTACTCTTACAAGAAATATGCGTGTAATTGTTTTCCTAGGGGCTTGCTAAAAAACTGCTGAAATAAAAATGAAATGAATCAACATTCATGTAACCAAGAGGGAATATGATTCGCCGACGCCTATAGCGATACTCACCGTCAAGTCACTTATTGTCATTAATGTGCGAACCAGATGTATATTGGTTGTCAAAACAAAGGGAATTCTTTTGTTCTGCGGTTGGCAAAATTTAATATGAAAAGATTGAATATCACTATTTTAATTTTATTTTTGATTTCACTTCGTGATTGGTCGAATTCGCGAGGAACTCACGTGACATAGCGTGCGGTAAGCAAACAGTCAGTTGCGTTCGGTTATCGAGCAGTCAGGCCAACGAAAGTTCAGGGGCACCTAACGTCAATTTGTGGAAAATATCTGTTCGGGAGACGATTTGAGATCTAGAATTTTCGGAACATTTGTTTTAAGATTCCTTGCTTACCTGCCTGTCCTAGGATTTGCGAACATCTAAAACATGGTATAATTGCCCATTTTTAACGGATTTTTACCCTAAAAAGGTCACCTAGAATTTTCGGGAGCCTTTTTCTGGCTGAAATTTTCGAAGAGGTAAGTTTTGATCCCTATAATTTTCAGATCACTAGACTTTCATCTAGGGAATCCGAACAGATGGAAAATTTTTAGGGGATAAAAATATGCCTATATCTACCGTTTAAATACTAAAATACGTTTAACAATGCCATGTTTAAGTGGTTTTGAACTATATTCTCGTTGGGTGCCCCTGAAAGTTGGCCTCTTGAACGAGACACTGTCCCGTGAAGACGAAACCGCACTCTTTGCCGATGGACTTCTTGAGGACCGAACAGGTGTACCACAAGGAAACCTTTTACTACTCCTGACGAATTTAAACTCCAATTTGTCCGCAAGAAGCGCATCGCTCAAACGTTAACGTCTCCATAATGTGGCGTACAAACAGGGCGACAATGGCGCAGAATCTGCTTCCAAAAGAGAGCGTCCTTCGCCTGCACCAGGCATTTCCAGTGATGTAAATGACCGTCTAACAGAGGAAGAATCCGGTCGAAATACATAATTGAAATCGAGCGAGGGTCAGGACGACGTGCTTGACGATATTGTTAAGTCACTGGACGAGACCGAGTGAACCGCCGAACCGGTCTCAGACAAGTTAGCAAACGTCATTAATAAAAGCTGTCTACACAAACTTAGCGATGATCAGCTCAAAATGAAGATAGAGAAATACCACCACCCAATAAACTGTGGCAAGGTTGTTGTCCCTAAAGTTAACGACGACATTTGGAGCAAGCTCCAAGCTCCAAGCTCCAAGCTGCAAGTTTTCCCTCCTTCAATTTAAGATAACAAAGTTGGATGATATAGTTGTGAAATCTACAGGTTTGTTCAATTTTAGCCAGAACGGGTCTAAGCAGCACAGCAGTCATTTTTTATCGCGAATGACCCCGACACAGGGTCGGCAGCACAAGTCCAAGTAATTTACTCTTATACGAAACATGTGGACCAACAACAGAGGAAATAGAGCCCTTTGTTGACGCTTTGCCCCAACTTATGGCAAGGCAAGTTAGCCAACGTCATGTCTTGTTGAGTACTACAGACGTAAAGCCAAATCTTTTCGGGCTGGTTAGAGTGCCAGCCATATCGATGTATGGCGAAAACAGACATCGGACCCAGTTGTTCTGGAAATCGTGACTGGGCAACGCACTGAATTTACCCAAACACCCTAACAAATTATGCCTCCATTTCAACCCAAATGATCTCAGGACGAGGCAGCATTTATTGATTCCGAGATCCTTTCACTGCTTGGGAAAGGAGTTATCGAAACACTAGAAGGGTGAATTTATGTCATTGGTATTCTTAAGAAAGACGGCTCTTATCGATTGATTTTGAATTTTAAATCAATCAATCAGTACGTCGTTTTCCACCATTTTAAGGACGGTGCCTACTAATTAACGATATTTTTGCCCCGGTGTGTGATTACGCAGGAAATGTAGATCTTAACAAATGTAATTGAAATCAAAAAAGAAAATTGGGAGTAACCACGCATTTTTCAAAGATAATTCGTGAATAAGATTTGTAAAAAGCTTTAAAATACAAAGCAGTGTATGGCGTTCTTTCTCAAATTGAAGCTTACTTATCTCTCAAAAATGCATGGTTACCCCCAATTTTCTTTTTGGATACCAAGAGTACTTAGTAAGATCTACTTTCTTCGGCGAAAAGGTTCACAGCCCAATTACTTTTATATTTAGTTGAAACTGGAACGGCCTCCTGAATCGCATCACTTTCTTTGGAAGACGACTTTGGCAGGCGAAAACGACGTGATTCTGACTCGCTCTCCATCACGCCGTATTATGTAAATTTATTTAAAAATTCCACATTTTAAACTTACCCAACTATTGAATATGCATTTCCTTCACAAATTACTAGCACCTGTCTTATAAAACAAAAGATCATCACATTACACTCATACTTCGTTCAAAAACGGTTAAGAGGACATTTCCAAAACTCGTGCTTCGTGTTTGGTCAGGGGTTCCAAACACCCCGAAACACTAAAAGCACCTCTTTATGGTGTCGTGCTTTCAGCTCTTTCTCGGTCTTAGGAACCCTGGAGGAAACACTTGCACTCTTTTTGACACATTACATCAACTACCTGGAGAAAAAGGAAACTCCTTCGGTTTACAGTCCTTTCTTATAACATATCAGGGAAATCAGTCACAGTCCTCACTGATAATCAACAGCAGTGGCAAGCCTGAACAAAATGAAAACATGCCCCTCAGAACCTATCAATTGAGTAGTTCTGAAGATTTGTGCATGGTGTATATCACACAACATCTTTATTACTGCCTTCCTCATACCGGGAATAAACAACGTTACCGCAGATCCCGAGTCGCGCAAAGCGCGAAGGGAGACTGAATGGAGCCTTAATCCTGCGGTGTTTCAGGAGGCCGTAGCTGCAGCTAACTTCCAGCCCGATATTGACCTTTTTGCATCGCGACTAAATTAGAAATGTCAAAGATATGTCTCTTATCACTGTGACTCTGGATCATATGCAGTCATTGCCTTTCATTTACCGTGGACGAATTTGGCTTTGTATGCCTTAGCCCCCTTCTGCCCATTTTAGGTCAAAAAGTGCAACAAGACGAAGCGACGGGCCTTATTATTTTTCCTCACTGGCCAACTCATTCGTGTTGGCCATATCTTGCTAACATGCTCATTTCACCTCCTCTCATTCTTCCCATGGAGAAAGACACTTTGCACCTACCGTCCAATTCCGACATCCTCCACCCACTGTACAAAACGATGAAGCTCTTACTCTGCCATTTGTCGGGGACCACCTAACAAGTCAAGGCCTTTCAGAGACAGCTTCAGATGTTATCGTTCGAACATGGAAGCCAGGAACCCAAAAGCAGTACAAATCGTACCTACAACAATGGCAACTCTCTTTTGTGAACAAATAATGAATCATTTTGCTGCATCTGCAATTGATGGCACAGACTACCTGGATGATCTGCACCAGAAGAAAGTCTCTTACAGTGCCATCAATGCCACTCGATCTGCATTGTCCACTGTGATTTTCCCTGCTGACTCTGACTCATTTGCAACCACCCACTGCTGACAAGGTTTCTTAAAGGTGTCTTCCATTGTGTCCTCCTTAGCAGAGGATTTAAGATGTTTCTACAGTCTTGTCCTATGTGAAAACTCTCCACTCACTGGAAAGCCTACGCTTGCAACTTCTGACAATTAAGACCACCTTGTTGTTTGCACTTCTGTCTGGCCAAAGATGCCAAAGTATACATGCGCTAGATGTTTCCCATATGACACTTTCTCAGAAAAATTGTGTATTTTACATATATAAACTGCTCAAATGCTCCAAACCAGGCAAACGCCTGGACTGTCTGGAGTGTCGCGCTTTCGCAGAAGACAAAGAGTTGTGTATTGTTACAGTTCTTGCGGAGTATATTACGCATACCAAGTTAAACAGAGGGTCTTTTACCCAGTTGTTATTAAGTTACTGTAAACCTTCCACACCTGTATCTATCGATACCTTGCTCGTTGGTTAAAAAAGGTTCTAGAAAACGCTGGTATTAATATTGATAAGTATGGTGCACACAGCTCCCGAGAAGCTTCCAAATCTCCTACCAAGGCTGCTTATGTCTCAGTAAAGATCATCATGGCCGCAGCCGGATCGACCAATGCAGGAGTTTTTTGCAAGTTCTATGATAAGCCAATCAAGGCTAGTGAATCGGTCAGTTTTGGTATTGATCTATTGAAGGCCCACTCTTGATGTTAATAAAGTACTAGTATTACCAGAAGAGTCTGCTGCTTTGCATTTGTCGCACTGCACTTGTGCTCATGGCCACCTGCTGTAAAGTCTCACGTGACATCGTACCGACTTCGACCAATCACGAAGTAGAATTTAAAAATTAAACGAGGCTTACCGGTAAGGTGAAGTTTGATTGTAATTTTGAGAGTTCTTGGTCAGGGGCGGAGAAGTCACGCGCACGCCACATGTGATATGTCATTCTCACTCCCTACCCTCACGCTTAGGCTGGCCATGAGCACTGGATACTTTAAAGACTGATTGTTTGCTTACCATGCACTCACGTGACCTCTCCGCTCCCGATCAACAACTCGTAAAATTACAATCAAACTTCTCCTTACAGGTAACCCTCGTTTAATTTTTAAATTTATGGGCGGCATTACGTTCCCCAATTGTTTGAAGAATAGATTGGATGTGTTGTGCTAAACACTTAATATAATCTGGATTTTCCAAAACTAAAACTTGTTTTCTTTGTTAAGGCATGCGTTGATTATTTGACAACGTGCAAAAACAGTGATTTTTTGAGAATACTTCAGTTGTTTACCTGTTTCCAGTAACTAACTTAGGTAATGTGTAAAACACCCAAATGGAACTAGGATCTTTTCTGAGCAGTGCGATTTGAACCCTCGAACTTCAAAGATCTAACCGAACGTTCTAACGACTGAGCTTCTGGCGCCGTTATATGGAGAGAAGGGATTATTTGAGGGGTTTTACCAGAACCACATCACGCTTTAACGTTTTCAAATCAAGATCCACCTAGATCTTAGAGGGTTGTGGGTTGAAATGCCATCTTTTAAAACCATTTTTCAGAGCTTAGAGTCATTACCTTCGTTACTTTTGGAAAGAGAAAAACAGCATTAAAAACCAAAAATATTATTGTTTAATCAAGCGAAAGAATAGTAAAGCATCTAAACAGTGATGAGGGAAATTGAAGCCGAGAACTTTGTCTTTTTTTCAGAGCTATCCCATGTACGAAATTAATCCCGATGGCGTTCAACCGAGTAATTCCAATAAACAGATCAAAAAACCTACTGAAACTGCATATACACCCTGTCAAACGGGCATTCAATATGACATACCACCAAGTAGATCTGAAAGCTGCCCTCAGGAAGATGAATATGCACAACTCGATATAGGAACAATTTCATGGGAAGTAGCAAGACACGACGTCAAAGTGGGGGAAACCATTGGTGAAGGTGCTTTTGGTCAGGTTGCCAAAGGAACGGCAGAAAACCTTCCATTCCATTCTCGCAAATCAATTGTAGCTGTTAAAATGCTGAAAGGTAAAGACTGGTATAAGAGGAGTCAAAATCTGCAGGCTTTTATTATTACATTTTTGCCCCTGACTCGTTTTCGGTCGAGACGATTTTGTCGATTTCGCAACGCGTCGTTACTCCTTTACTCCTATGGCGTTTCAGTGCCAATGCCGTCTCTTTCGGTGCCACCAGTACGTGTTCAACGGACTTAGAGGCCTTAGGCCTTTTTTACTCCTCTCAGGGCTCTTTTGGTGGAGATCCAGAAAACAGCGTTAAGTAGAATCATGGCGGGCTCCATGGCGCTGGTGTGTATTTTAAATTTAAGGCCCCTTCGGCTGCTTCCATCAACCGGTTCCGTCGATGTCACATCCTGTCCTATTTTGCATTTATAAGCCATTTGCCGCTGCCTTGCATCTAATTGCTGTTCACGGAACGCAGGTCTATCGGCTGGCAAAATTTGTCGTCTTTGAGAAATTTCGCTTGGTTGATGTCATTGTTGTGCGTTTTGGCAAAGACTTCGCCGAGGCATCCCAAAGTCACTGCTTTTCATGCCGTCTCCGTAAAACTCCTTTGGCACTCAGTTTACCATGACACGCACGTTCAGGATGTCAGGGTTGACAATGTTTTTTTTTTTTTTTGCTGTCCCTTTGTCCTTCTGTGAAATGGCAATGAGGAGCAAGGAAAGGGCTTGAACGGAGCGACACTGGGTGTTCACCATGTTTAGCTTAAAGTTGGCGCCTTTTGTAAAAAAGGACTACTTTGTCTTTCGAAACGTGGTCCTATGCAAACTATTCTGCTGGAATAGGCGAAGAAGGCAGAGTGTGCGAGAGTCTTGCCACGAATTACTTCGTACTCGATTTTGCTGTTTTCCAGTTTGTAGGCCAGTTTTCTTGCGTCTGAACCCCTCACGATGTGCTAGGTCGAGGTCAAAGGCACATGTCTGACAGGATTTTATTGTCAAGCCAAATGCCGTACCAGCTGCAGAAAATGGCGTTCAGTTATGTTTGCTTTACACGCTCGAAATGAGTTATGAGGATTTTGAGCATATGGTTGCTTTGGTTGCCCTCTAGAATCATGTTCTCATGGTTGTCCTTGTGAAGGAAAATAATCCTCGATGATTTTGTAGGTGTTGTAGCCGACGTGTCCTGTAAAAACTCTCTCAAAAACTTCAAAAAAAGCTTGGGAGACGTTCTGGATGAAATAGTTGTTGGCGTGGCCAACAGCAACATTGATGTTTAACCTCCGTGGAAGCCAACCGGGGGCTTTGTTTGCCACAAAAGGTTTGGAGGTGACAACTGCAACTTCCTTTTCAACTTTATCGAGTTAAGAGTTTTCTCCTTGTGCGTTGGCTAATAGTTTAATTGAACAGCCTCCATTACATTTTTGCCAGACAAAAATATATACATGACAACAGAAAGTTAACGCGATCCATTGCTCCCTCATCAAGACAATGATGGTGATGTTGATGATGATGAAGATACCACGGAACCGTTCTTGTTTGGGTGTTCATCGACTCCGGCCCACACCAGCAAAGAAATCCCACTGAACTCGAGAACCGCAATACCAACTGAGGGGCCATAAGCCACGGAAACCGACTTCATTGAGAGTACGTGGGAAGGCGTCTTATGTGTTAACGGCGGAAAACTTAAGAAATGATGTAGCAACTGAAACGTTGGAAAAAAAATCCCCGAATATCGCGAAAATGCCATTTCTCTAAACCTTGAGGTCTCAAAAAGTAGGCCTCCCACAAAAGTTATGGTGATTGGAGGCCGTGGTGGTGAGACGTTCTAAAGCGGAAGGAAAAACCGTAAAAAAAAGTGGCATAAAGCGTTGTGAATGATTTAAGGACGGTGCCTACTAATTAAAGATATTTTAGCCCCGGTTTACGATTGTGCAGGAACTGTAGATCTTAACAAGTGTTATTGAAATCCAAAAAGAAAATTGGGGGTAACCACGCATTTTTCAAAGGTAATTCATGAATAATATTGATAAAAAGCTTTAAAATACAAAGCAATGTATGGCGTTCTTTCTCAAATTGAAGCCTTATTACCTCTCAAAAATGCATGGTTAACCACAATTTTCTTTTTGGATACCAAGAGTACTTACTAAGATCTACTTTCTCCGGATAGTCTTAAACCACGCAAAAATATCCCTGTATTAGTAAGCATCACCGATAGGAAATCCGAGTGTCTCGAGATGCGCAGAACGTATACGCAAAAACAATAGTAGGGACCGTCCTTAAGGGGAGTAGAAAAAAGCGGAGAGGCTTCTCAAGGATTTCTTAAGATTTCCTTTTAAAAAGCCAGACAGGAGATCTCTCATTTTGCCGCACACGCGTGACTTCTGATTGTTGCAGCGGTGGCGTTTTTCATTGAAATGTGTCTCAAACACGTTAGCCACATAAAATCATCCACTGTAATTACAGCGTCAATGTCCACAAGAACTTTGTTTAAATAGTGCCTGCCGGGAGTCTCCGGTTTTGGTCTCGGTTGTCCAATTTCTGTTGTCTGCACTAGCCCTGGTGCTTGTTTTTTGCCGCACTCTTGTAGTTGGATGGGTGGGTATTTGGAAGACTCTTTTTGTATTTTTACTCCCCTTGTCTAATATTTCAACAATGGCCTTTATGGCGCCTTTGTTGACCTATTGTCGACTCCGAGCTAGCCGGGCGTGGCATGTTTGAGCCAGTTGTTTTATTGAAGCTCATTACAGAGCGCACTTGAGGTGGTGTCAAAGCTGTCATATGGCCTGCAAATTGTTACATTTCATCAAGTCGAAATAAAGCGATTCGATAACTAGTTTTAAAGTGAACGTCCTGCAACACCACCTTTCATTTGCTCCTCTTCCCCCCCCCCCCCCCCCCATCCTTCCCGGGCGCACACAGATCTCGTATGGAGCGCCGAAGTTGTCTGCGCACCACAGTAGCCCACAAATGTGCGAAGATTGCGGCATTGAATGAGACAATTGGGCGACGCCGCGGCGAGAAAAGAGTGCTGTTAGGAATGCAGGGAGCTTTTCAAAAACGCCCAAATTTGAACACTTTCTTGCCCGCTGGCACTAAAACGCCATAAGAGCCACGACGAAATGAGTATTCGCGAAAAAATATCTGAAGGACTTTCTGCTACCCGTAAAATGGCGCAGATTTTAATTTTGCCTCACTAAAAGAAAGTCTGGAGAATTTTTTGTTAGCTGAGAAATGAAGAAGATTTTAATTCCGCTACCCGCACTGTGCTGCAAGTAGAATAAGAGGAGTCACAAATCTGTTGGTTGAAAGTTTTGGTTTTCTTTGATTTCTTGCATCTTTGATTTTTGCCAATTACTTTGACTTGACATTGGATGCACCAGCACAAGATTGAGTCTGCAACCAGTTACATGACGTATTTTTTTAAATTTTAACTTTGTTTTAACCGCTCACTTTATATAGATGATGCTACTGAATCAGACAAGAGAGACTTGAAATCAGAACTTGAGCTGATGAAGACCCTCAAGCCTCATCCCCATGTTATCGAACTGCTGGGATGCGTCACTGAAACGGGTATTTGTCTCTATGGATTATACAATAATAGTACTTCTGTGATAAGCTTTCTACTCTCTATACTCATATGTTCCAATCCAAAAATACTCTTCATCAGCAGTATCGTAGTATATTCCATCACCTTTCCGATCGTACGATAAGTGTTAAATTCAGAAGGTCTCGTTACTTCCATTATCTGCTTAACACTGTTATTAATTGCACTTAATGTGGCGTCTAAGACAGGAGAAAAAAATACAACGTAGTCTCGAGACAAAAGTCTTGCACAAGGAAGCAGTGGGCTGCAAAAGCGCTTTGATAACCAACTGCTGCGTAGAGCGCTAAGATTCTGCAGTGTTGCCCTAACAACGGATTTTCCATCTCTTCATTTGTGATTAACGTCAACCCCTGCCATTACAAAGAATTTTCACTGATGGTAGTAATTCATTCCATTTTGCATTCAAGAACTCAGAAAAAGATTCAAAGAGATAGTTACGAGCGCCATTTAACTCCTGGGTACTCCGGTAAAAAATGGAAACTCTAAAATAAAAGAAAAATTTATACAACTTAATATGATATTATTTAGGATCCAGGCCTTTAATTTCTTATTGTACATGTGCGTACAAGCGCAAGTCATATCGACCCGTTTCGTTATTCAAATGTTACATGTAACGTGACGGAATCACGTCTCTGTTCATACATGGACCAGAGTAGATGAAAGAATTGCATGTGGACAATCAATATGATCGTAGAGGAATAAGATAATATTGCCGACCGAATAAACGTCATAGCTATTTTTCATAGAGCCCCTATTGGTGTTGATCGAGTATGTCCCGTATGGTGATCTCCTTGGTTACCTGCGAAAGAGCCGCGGACTGAATGACACGTATTACAATAACCCGGATATCAAGCCCCAAACCAATCTGACGCCACAACAGCTAATAAAGTTCTCCTGGCAAATAGCTGATGGAATGAGCTACTTATCTTCAAGAAAGGCGAGTACGAGTGTAATGGCTTTCAGCATTTAAGACATCAAACACAATTAGCAGTAATCAGCGTATTAAATTGACTTGTAAAATTTATTAATAATTCATAAGAGTTATGACCAATCAATAGGCAGTATTTGAGTCACATGTGCACCTCTGTAAACCCCAATAAAAATCAACTGTCTGAAAGCACGGGGAGGGATTGAATAGGTAGCAGGGGAAAAGCTGGGGTTGATGAATTACCAATCAATTGTATTAACTTTTGATACAGACTCCTACTGGGATAATTATTCATACTTCTATTGGTGTACCATGCGCTCTCTTCTCTGGGACTTACAATATTTTTGCATGCATATTCATTTACCAAATGAGAAAACAATCCATAGTTTCATTTCACAAGGACGATAAAATATTTGCGTGAGATCTGTATGGGCGTCCCGCTCATATCTACTACTTATGGAAACAGAGAGATTAAGTATGGCGTTTACGTGAAACGGCAAACGCGAAACGGTTGGCTGCTGCTTGTCATAAAAGCATGAAAATGATGTTATTCTAACTCGTCTCTCTCTTTTGAAAAGTTACTTGATACCTGCTGCTAACACGCAAGAAATGAGCTCATATCAAACGAGTTTCTTCCACTTTTGGCAAAACGCAAATTTTAGTCCGACGTTTGCCGTTTGCCGTAAACGTGATGCTTAATCTCTTTATTAACATAAGCCTTAACAGTAACATAAGCATCACTAGCATTATCACCATTATTATTAACCATCGTCTTTGCCATGAGGTATTGCTGTTGCATACTGCCAACGCTATTGTTAATTCTATCGCCATTACTGTTGCCGTCACGCGCACATGTGACTGTCATTGCCATTTTCATTGAGCTCACCACTGCCAATGTTTCTTTCCACTGCCGTGACCACTGACATTAATTCCCTTCTCTACCGACACTGATACTTGCTATTGCTACTGACATTTTCACTGTCTTTAACATTGCAACTGCAAGGCCCGCAACCACTTCCATTGTCATTTCTAGTCATTCAACATCGATACCACAGTCTCGCCATTTTTCGTGTTAGTGATATCGTCATTGTGAAAGCACTTGCCACTTACTTGAGACGTATAGTAAAAAATAATTTAATCAAAACACTTGGTGGGCACCAATGCGAAATTACGCTCCTTCAGATCATTCACCGAGATCTTGCAGCTCGCAATGTGCTGGTTGGGGAAACACAGACTTGCAAAGTCACAGACTTTGGAATGGCTAGAAGTGTGGAAAACATTTATAAAAGAAAAACAAACGTAAGTACAAAAAACTAAGAAAAAAAACCTGCTGAAAATGCCCTTTGCCTGAGCACAAAAAGCAGAAAACATGCAACTTGTAATTCTTAATTGATTTCTTAATTCTTATTTTATAATTTATGCATGTATGTATATATAATTTAATTTAGAATTTAATAGGTAGTATTTCTTTCTAAATAATGTCATATATTATTATTCATGTCTCCACATTAGTATGGGATATCTCCCAAACTAGAAGGTTAGGACACGGTAATAACGTTTCTTCTTGTTCTACTACTACTACTACTACTACCACCACCACCACTACTACTGCTACTGCTACTACTACTACTACTACTACTACTACTACTACTACTACTGGTACTACTACTACTACTACTACTACTACTACTACTACTACTACTACTACTACTGCTACTGCTACTGCTACTGCTACTGCTACTACTACTACTACTACTACTACTACTACTACTACTACCACCACCACCACCACCACCACCACCACTACTGCCACTACCACCACCACTGCCACTACCACTACCACTACTACCATCACCACCACCACTACTACTACTACTACTACTACTACTACTACTACTACTACTACTACTACTACTGCTACTGCTACTACTACTGTTACTGCTACTACTACTACTACTACTACTACTACTACTACTACTACTACTGCTACTGCTACTACTACTGTTACTGCTACTACTACTACTACTACTACTACTACTACTACTACTACTACTACTACTGCTACTGCTACTACTACTGTTACTGCTGCTACTACTACTGTAGGCAGTCATTTGCAGGTCACGTTGGGGGCTCCCGGCCAAAGAAAAGGAAGGAAAAGTATGTCACTCTCTTACCTCATACTCTTTTGCTAACTCGCACTGAAGGATGGCGGTTGACCTTAAAATGCCACCGCCAAATGTCCTACACATTTGTTACATCTAAGTCATGCCAGAGTGCTCAAACTAGCGAGTTATTGAGCATGCGTAATTGCTAGCGGCAATGACTCATCCTAGTAGAGTGCTCTATTTGGACTGCAGAAAGTACTGTTTCGGCCTTCTGGGCCTCATCAGTGCAGCGCTGATGTTTAGGATATGAAGAGACGTGATCCTCGCACTTAGTTGGGCAATTTCAGCAATTGTCTCTTCCAGATATCGCTCTTAACGTAAGTAAGGGCATCGCTCCGGCATCGGAGAGGTCATGGGTTCGAGTCCCGTTGAAGCCACATGAATTTTTCAGGTGTCTATAAGAGACAATTGCTTAAGCTGCCCAGCTGATTGCAATGAACACTTCTCCTAATTTCGTACTAGTCGCAATGTTTGTTATCTCTTAAACTACTAGGGTCGTCTGCCAATTAAATGGACAGCATTGGAATCACTAATGTATGGAGAATATACCACAGAGAGTGATGTGTAAGTTCACGTAGATCTACTCCTTTTTACTTCAAGATTGACAACCGATGCTTCCTCTGAATTCTAATACACCTAGCAAGCTAAAATTTACACATGATTATAAGTGGGAAATGATGTTTTCCTTTCAATAGATGGAGTTATGGAGTTGTTCTTTACGAGATCTTCACCGTAGGTAAGAATCTGTGGACGCAAAAGTTTGCTTATTTACTGTCTTCGAGATCATCTCTTCTGGTGCTGTACGATACTCATATGGGATTCAAAATCACATTTCGCAAGTTACCCACTAGAGAAGAGGCAATCGGATTTGCTCGGTAGACTCGTGCTGCCAAATTTAAGAAAGCATTTAGCCATCACCGCGCTGATAAGAAGCAAAAGCAATTCTTCATACACCAGTAAGTTTTATATTAGGGGCCCTGGTTTTTGGTTCTAGTGTAAGTCATAGATGCGTTGTGTTTTCATAGCCAACAGGAGGTATCCAAATGGACCTACAATTCACTTTTTCGTTTTTCTTCAGGTGGTTCTCCATATCCACAGATGGATGGCCAAAAAATCTTTAGTTTACTTAAACGAGGCTCCAGGATGCCAAAACCGCAACACGTTGACAATGAATTGTAAGAAATAATGCCCTTCTTTTGATTTCTACATTCTGCTTTTCTAAACTGAGCAATTTTACGTCGTTTACCTCAATGACAACGCCGCAAAGACATTAATGTGGACAAATACGCATTTTAGCACACTTCTTACGTCAACTTTAGCTTTAGAGAATTTAAGCAGAAGAGAGTGCAATTAAGCCACGGCTACACGAGCGATTTTTTGCTCGCGCCGGTGATGCGATTTTTTTGTCGCGTCGCCTGCGCGCGAGGGTGGCTACACTTGTGACAAATTTTGGCGACAAATCGAAGGCCGCTCGAATCGCATACTTCAAGATACCTGGGCACTATAAACAGACATCCCTCTTTTAATTTCATCGGCTGAAATAGTCGGCTCTTTAGTCGCGTCGCGTCGCAACTGCAGGGTGGCTACACGGGCAACTATCTCAGCGATCATTTGTCGCGAATGTCTCAACTCTGGCGACTCTTTTCTTGCGACTTTCTTACCTGTCGCGTCGCGAGTTCAAGGGTAGCTACACGTGTAATTTTGATCGCGCGCTGATGACGCGAAAAAAAATCGCATCACCAACGCGGGCAAAAAATCGCTCGTGTAGCCACGGTCTTATTACTTCCTCATTTACTTCAAGGCCGTTACTACTAATTCAATCCAGGGACTCTTCGCTCATATTGTACAACGAGAGCGAAAATAGGCTAATTGTGAAATGATTACCAAGGCGCATAGTTAATTTTATTTGAAGTGAAGTTTTGTTGACGTGGTCAGAGTACTTGTTAATTTGGTTAAAAGTATAATTACATAGGTAGTTATTGAAAATTCTCTGCGCTGAGCGGTTGCCGTTGCGGTTTTTTCAAAATGGCCGCAAGCCGTTTTGTCGACGTGACGAAGACAATTAATCCTTTTAAAAAAAAATTCATATTTTTCAAATAATCACCTATGTAATTATGCTAGAACAATTATTCACCTCAGGCTCGGTGAATATCAGTGAACAAAAACCGCGACTTCGCGTCTCGGTTCTATTCACCGATATTCATGTCGCCTTCCCTTCGGTGAATAAATGTCAATTGTTATCAGAAACCCATAAGGGTTGAAACGTGTAACGCGCGTTCACAGCTTCCGAATATTCAGTGCTAAATACCATATTTGGAAACCCCTCGGTCCAGTTAATTTCGCGCGAGAACATTGGTGATATTAACTAACGGTGTTCTTGCCAACCGATTGGTTGAAGGTTTCTCTCTTGTTGTTCCAAATATGGTACTTAGCAAATTGAATAATCAGAAGCTTGTTTCCCAGCACACAAGGGGCCGTTACACGTTTCAACCCTTATGGGTTTCTGTTGTTATATAGCTGAAAATTTTCCCCCAGCAGCGCGAGCTCGCATTAGTTACCTCGAGGTCACATGACATCTAACAATAAAACTGTCTCCCGCCAAAAGACTGAGTGGGCAACACTGCAAAATCTATGACGTCAGAGGGTAACAATGCACTGTTACCCGCGAATGTTGACCGACGACCGCAGTTGCTGTTGCCGTTGTACGTTTTTCGTTTTGCTTTTTGTGCTATATAACAAATCACTTAATGACTGGTCCCTCGGGAAACATTCCATTTTGTTTCCCCCGGCCGCGCCTCGGGGAAACATTAGTTGAGATTCTCGGGAAACAAAATGAATTGTTTCCCTTGGGACCAGTCATTAAGTGTTGAATATTCACTGAAAGAAATGTATATTTCTCTATATGAAGTGCGGGTCATAAACGAAAAATAGAAATGACCCTCTTACTTATCTGGACGATTTAATCAATTGTCTCTTATTTTTATTTTTCCTGAAGGTATCAAATCATGACGAATTGCTGGAAAGAGGAACCTAAAGACAGACCGTCATTTGCTGATTTAACACAGCGGCTGAAAAAGTTGGAAAACCAGCACAAAGTGAGGTTCTTTGTAAGACTTTGCAAACAGCTTAATATCAAACGATTTTACACCTTTTAAATGTGTTCAGGGGCTTAATGATGAATTATTACTGTTCCTTTGTGTTGCGGTATTCCTTAAGGATTATGAGACAAAGTAATGACCACGCTATAACATTTAGCCACAAGGTCTCAGGTGCATTGACTGACTCGTGATATAACAATGGTGGTTCCTTGGTAGATTTTTCAAGCGTCGTTATAGATATTTCATTCATTCAGTTCTGCAGTTAAAGTGGTTTTAATGAGCGACCAAATTAAAATACTATGGTTGATCGCAATCGTAATGAAGAAGTAGCAATTAGGATGCAACCTACTTCATCGGCGCGTATGCTGGTTATCTAAGGGAAAAAACGTCAATGGAATTGAAGAAAAACGTTAATATTTATAGCTTGAGGCTTTAACATAGTTGCACTTTCAGCAGCAACAAAGCCGCCATTGTTTCGCATGAAAAAAGCCTGTGTAGGCTGTGAAAAACGCATGGAGACCGTGACAAATTATAATTAGTTGGGGTTTTACTTCGTCACGAAGCGTTCAATCATTCGAGGCTTGGCCATGTTGGTTTTGGTTTTCTGACACGTTGAGGTAAACTATAAGTTTCTGTTTGATTAGTTTTAGACCCAAAAATGTATGTGGTTTCTTTCTTTACTGGAACAGCAACGTGGCATTCGTGAAGATTTATCAAAACGCTCCAAACAAGGTTGGGCGAAGTTTGGAAAGCGCATGGTAGCTGTTGCGCAACTCGAGACATTAAATTTAAACTTCAACTTTAATCGCCAATTTCTTCGCCTAAACAGACTTGCAACATGACCAAAAACAAAGGGAGGGAAATGAAACACGTCACTTAACCAAGCAGTAGGAAGGAGAAGTAAAATGCCTCGCTCAGTTTCGGTGGTCTTTCAATTACCCTTATTTGCTGTATTGAGCTGTAACAGTGGGAAAAAATGTCAATTCTGGTTTAACTTCTTGCTTTTACTACAGAGGCGCAGGATATTTGTGTCGAATCACTTTTTAAAGTAAACCAAAACCCATATATCAAGACATTTCTATGTGTACTTTTCTTTTTTTTTTTTTTTGCAGAGACTGTTGAACATGCATATTTACGAAAACACACTGTATGAAAACTTGGAAGACTTGAATGCGTAGAAAAGAGGGGAAACTAATCTCTCTCTTCTTTTAGAGGGAAATTTCAACTTTCTATCTTTATTCTTGGTCGTGGTAATGAATCTATCCTTATTCACGAATAATACATCAAACTGCAATTCTTGGCAACTCTTGAATAGTTCTCTCTTCACTTTTTTTGCCATACATTTCCTCAAAATCACCTTTTAAAACCCTGTTAAGTATTTTAAAGCAAAGCTCATAATCCTTTGGGCCGGGACTGAACCATTAAGCGGAATATATTCGAGGAGCAAGGATGGCACAGTCGGTTAGTGCGCGGCCTTGGTGCAAGATCTAGGGGTCCTGAGTTCGATTCCCGGATCTCGCATCCTAGTTTCGACTCCTTTCCTTTCCGTGTAGCTAGTAGCTTTAAATACCCGTAAAACGGAGCACTGATGGAGACGGGAGAGTAAAATGAGCGCACCGTCGACCTCAGGTTTGTCAGTGATTAAAAGTTACTGTTACGAGTTATCGACGTTAAATAAGGTCTACTTTACTTTACTTTACTTATATGTTTAGTCCGGCCTTGGATAATTGTAATAGTGATCTTATGTGGAGACGGGAATTAGGGATTATGGATGAGATCGCTTGCTTTTCACTAGCGTGGGAGTGGACTAAGGGCGCGTTCGATTGACCCTATTCCGGAATAAGAATACGTGGAGTGATGATTAAATCGGTATGTTTGGCGCGTTTCGAAGCAGCAAGGATAATAAAAAATTGTTTAAAATAGCATTTTAGCAGCTATTGTGAATCTCCGTAAAAGCGAAGGATATTTAACTTATATTCCATGTATTTCTATTCCGGAATAGGGTCAATCGAACGCGCCCTTAGTGTCTGCTATTTTGAAAATGTCAGTTACCCAGTTTCTTAGACAAAAAAAGTGAGATATTAAAGATCAATCCATAGAAGGGAATTTTCATCAAGGAGAAGATTTATCTTAACCATAAAAAGTATATTTGGGGTGGCCCACAGAAGAACTAAAAAAGGGAAAACTTTGGGAAGTGATGGGAAGTGATAGAACATTTAGTAATGTCTTCGAAGCGTTTTTATTTAATTACAGGGCGTTCGCGTTTCAAAACTTAGGCTTGACATAACTATTAAAATAGAATTATCACAAAAAAACTGTAGCATTAATCGGTACTTGCACACTTCCGACAAGACTTAAATTTGCAAATATGCAAGATTCATTTTTGGAGCAAATATCTTCTTTAACAGATTTGCCCTAGTTAAGCTTATCCGAAATGAAAACTCACCCTTCAACAACTACAGAAAGTCTTAGGTGGCACAATTGTAGAAGAAAAAAATCACTTTTATAGGAAGACCGTTAATAAACTGGGGTATTTTAAAGTCTAATTGTAGAGTTCAGTTTTAAAATTGTGTTCTTGTCCTTGTGGGATATTTGCTACAACACACATTACAAAACTGATAATTTGGAACCTTAAGCAACGACGGACGACGATGGCTACGAAAACGTCATATAACAATAGGTTTAATTAGCAAAAACAATAGTTCTGCTTGGTGCTCGGGTCCTACACGAAACTTGAAACATGGTCATTTTACGTCATTGTCAGGGTGAGAACGGCTAAGAGGCTGACGGATAAGTGTCGTCCTCATAGCCGTCGTCGTCCGTTTGTCCTCTTTATTATATAGATTGGAATGTTTTACTGGAAAATAAAAAAAATCATAAAATTCAAACGAAATTATATCACGGACCCGAGTGGGGTATTTTCCATATCCTCATTAGTGAGAGATATTGATGACGTCATTTCCCGCCTTTGCATGGTTGCGTGTGCAAACAGTCAATGAAAATGGCAAGTCATACGTTCGTGAAGTTTTCTGAAGATGACTTACAATCCTTCTCGGGGGAACCAGAGAATGCTATCACAAAGAATAAAACTTCATACAACTTAAATTATTCAAGGAGTTCTTTGCAAGTGAAGAAGAAATGCGAAAATTGAAGGAATTCCTGTCGCGGAGCTGCAAGAATTTGCGATAAAGTTTGTGCTCGGTGTTACAAAGAAAAATGGGAAGTAAAACGTTCCTGTCCATATAATAAAAAGAAAATTACACGTTAACTCGAGGATGCGAATTTTATGTTCTCGTGAAAAGAACAATATCTTACCCGTTCGCTGCGCTCACTCATAAGATATTGCTCTTGCCACTGGAACATAAATTCTCCGTACCATAACTTCGTTACTAGTAGCTACAGAACAAACACTTCTCAAACTTACGTTTCTTTTGTTTTATGGTGGAGCATGCAAAAACTGACAGGAAAATGACTACCAATACTTCAACTAGGACTAATGCATATATCAGGCCTTGGCTAATCCTGCTCTCTCGATGCTCCGAAGTAGCCTTCGCTGACGCAAAGAAACAAAAATACGTGTTTTGTCATCTTCTTGTAGACTACTTTAAAAGAGTTTATTAGAGAAGGTCTTGTAGGCTTCTAAACGGGGATGGTGGATTACACGGATCCCCTCGTACAATTGTGTGGCTTTTTTATATGATTGTAGGATAACTGAAAAGGCTGCTTGACAATACTTAATGATAAAGATTAACCTACAGCAGTTTGAGAAATGTATATTTCCACTTTGTATTTTTCTTTTAATTAGTTTTAATTTGTTATTTCATACATACAAGTATAATTAAATGGTGAGAGAAATTGATTAAAACTAAGAATAGCCGGATGATAAATCTGAAAATCTCCAATTACACAGGGAGGTTCACGATGTTGAATAATATGCATGTTTGTATGTTATCTTTAGCAGGGCGCGTGCGTACACTTTGTAATCTACAACTCCAGTGCTTACCATATGAGAGATAAAATGACTTTTCCCTTGAATATATCAGCCATCGAAATCTTACGCTAAATTGTAATGACGAGGCGGGTCTGGAGCTGTGAGTTGGAGTGGGATTTGTCACATATGGTTTAGGAGCCGACATATCTCTCCCTCAATTCCGTACCTGGAGGAAGATCGGTATCAGAAAAAAGCGAAGAGCCAACTGCGTCCAAAAGCAATCGCATGGCCGAAATCCCGGGATGACTTGTTTGGTACGACGCTGCAGCGCCAAGTCTGGAGGTACAGCGTTTTTCTCTCATGTTTAAACATTCAGTCAACGGATGCGTAAATGTTCAGGCTCTCCGATACCTAGCCTACCGAAAAAATTAAGATGGGTTGCAGGTTTTTTACAAGGAATTGATATTTCAGTTGATTCTGCAGGCATAAACGTTACGTAAGAATCGTGCGTGACTGGTCTTCTCGAGACAGAGATGAGACGTGGTTTCATGCGGACTAAATGCTCTGTTGTAAATATGGCGGTTCACCAGTGAAGTTGTCTCTCTGGCTTTTCTGTGGACGAATCCCAGGACCTACCGACACAATTTGGGCAACTTTTGTATGTTCAAATCTTCAATCGGTGCTGTATTTTGCTGGTACGACTGAGTGACCCGGCATTTATAAAAAATCAATGAATTTGTCCATGTTTGGGAGGCGCGGTGGCCTCATGGTTAGAGTGCTAGACTCGGGATCGACTGGTCCGGGTTCGGCGATATCGTGTCCGGGGACATCGTGTTGCGTTCTTGGGCAAGACACTTTAATCTCACCGCAGTGCCTCTCTCCACCCAGGTGTATATAAGGGTCCCGGGAAGTGGGAATGCTGGGGGTAACCCTGCGATGGAGTAGCATCCCATCCAGGGGGGGAGTAGAAATACTCCTAGTCGCTTCATGCTACGGAAACCGGAGATAAGAGCTGGCCTGATGGGCTTTCTGGCTCGTAAACAGAGACCTTACCTTTAAGTATGTATTGTATTGTAATTCCACACGATCAGAAAATTGTTCTTGATGAAATATCAGCCCAACCAACCAATGTTGCCCCTTCCAAATGTGCTTTAACCTATTGACTCCTGGGAGTGAGACAAAATAGATTTTACTGTACCTAAAGCCAGACGATTTTGCTCGTAAATGGGGGGCGATCTAGGAGTCAATCATGTGGCAGTCTTCTAAATACAAACTAAAATGAAATAATATAGGCTAAAGAGAGAAGCGATCCTCGTATCTATCCTGACAATTTAAGCAATTGTCTTACCAGTTAGTTTACCAGTTTCAGCACTTGGACTCCTTCAATTTAACTACTGTCTGTTTTGCTGTTATGTGGTGTCATCGACCAGTAGTCCATTCAAAAGATTACGCCAAGCCGACCACATTTCTGAAGGAAAGGCCAGACCACAACTCCGGGAAATCCATGCCCTAGTCTTTTTGACTAGTGTGTGGGATCTTTAACGTTCCACAGAGTTTATGAACATTGAAGGGTTGTGAGACTGGGCCTGCGGTTTATAGTCCTTATCCGAGAAGATTTGACAGTCTAACCATTTGCGGATTTAATTACAAGGGCAGTACTTTTTCCTCAGTTGTTTTAAGACCCTGAATGTTACGTTGGTCCGGTCGGAGTCAACCTCACGACCTTCTGCATGGCATCCCAGTGCTCAACCAACTGAGCCACCGGTGCGCAATGTCTGGCACCTGAAAAATTCAGGCGGCTTCAACAGGATTCGAACCCATGACCTCTGCAATGCCGGTTGCAAGAGCTATGCAGCCACTCGGTTGGGAGTGGATGAAGTGCGAGGATCACTTTTCTTTTTCTTCTGTAACCCGCACTTTAAATATATATTCAACTTACTTCATGCAAAAGAGACCAGAAGAGACCATTTCTTTTAAATCCAAGGCAGTTCTTTAATTTAATGGAAACTTCAAAGGCTTCGTTCGCTTGTATCATAAGGTAAATTGCAATGGAATTTGTTCTTAAAGGGAGAGACCAAATTGGTATTTCACCAAAGTGAATAGCCTGTTTTGCCTCTAAGTAGTAAGTAAAGAATTACAAATCAAAGTTTCTCTTGAGTTAGAACAGCAAATCTTCCACATTCTTCCAAGTTTCTGGTTGACTCCTTCATCTTAATAAGCCTCTGTGGAAAAAACAAAAGTGAGAACAACGGCATAATTAGACAAATGCCTAAGACAACGTACATTAATTACTCATTTCCGGTCCCATGGGAGCTTTGGGTCTGACAACAATTACGCTTCACGAAAAATTTGTGTTACTTCCGGCTTTCTCCAAATTTGGTGTGTTAAGTATACATGCGAACAAAATCGCATTTTAAGAACTATTTGAAATGATTTTTCACGGCAAAACCTCTGCTAAAGGATGGGAAAAATACCAAGGAAAAAATTTCAAGCAATTTAAGAACGTCAGCTAGAAAATAACACAGAAATTGAGGTAAGTGATAACAATGAACATTCGCCTACTAGCCACCATTTCAGCACGTGTTCTTTACTGCCCCAATCTACATCTTGGCCGTCTTTTTTGCCTTAGAAACTGCACTAGATCGTCAAATGAAAATTTCATAATTTGGACTTAAAAATTCGAAAAGCTTGGTTAAGAGCACCTTTTGAACGCTCTATTCATGTTCTTTGATATGCAAAACTTGATCCCCTTTGTTTGTTGTCATGGAGAAATGACACGTGTTGACATAATTAAGAAATCATAAAAAGAGACCACCTTCATAAATGGACACCACCTTCACATTCTTTTGTATTTATGTTTATTAGAGTTATTGCCCTCATTTTGAAACCAAAATATTCTTTTGAAATTCGCTGGTCATAGCAAGGCAAGAAAGGCTTATTAGCATTAAAACACAAGAATTTACTTTTTTCCCGCCAAAATGAAAGAGGTCTAATCACAGATTCTTCTATTTCAGCTAAATTTGAAGGAAATCTTGGTTAACTCAAAGAAAAAAAAAATTGTCCAATTTTTGTACCAGAACATGTAACTTGGAAAAAATCTCCATTATTCCTCAATTATTTTGAAACTTTTTTTTTTTTTTTTTACGGTTATTTCTCTGAAAAGTCCTTGGTTGTTATGCTGAATTTTGTTTTAACTGAAAAGTCTATTTTAAAATCTTTAAAATGAGATTTTGTAAGCCATATTGCTATAAGTCCACAAAATTAATTTGTTTTGTGGGACCATTTGGACCCAAAGCTCTGCGAGATATCATATTAAAAAAAAAGAGTCATATTGTATTTGATTTCCCGAGAAGATACCACATGTGATTCGAAGTAAGATCAATATACTGCAAAAAGTAAACCTTGGCAGAACCATATTTAAAAGTTGTAATCCTCGAAGGAGTCTCGAATTCTCGCGTTGCTGTTACTAGATTTTGTTAGTTAATTAGATTGTTGGAAAGAGAGCAATAACGCTTTCTTACAAAATACACGAAGACCTGTACTTCCTGGAGTATGTGGGCTTCAACGTGGGTCAACTAATTCAGTTTGGTCTCTTTCCATTCTTCTTTTCGACAACACTGAGTCCAAACATAGTTCACTTAAACGGCTCATATTTCAAGGCTTCTAAGAGAAGAGCTTTAGGAGAGAGGTTTGGATGAACTCTCTGATTCCCCCTTCCATTCAGCGATCCGGAAACCCTAATCCTCTTCTTTCGAATCGACAAGGTATCACAGGCAAGAGACCTTGGTAAGCGCCTCAGTTTTGCTGATTGAAATTTACATTTCGAGATTTGGGATGTCATTTTATTTAGTTTACATAATAGTGTGTAATTCATGGTTAATCATTATCATTGTCATTATTATTACCATTATTATTGTGATTTTCATTGTCACTGTCATTTCCATTACTATATTGCCCTTGTAATTTTTACTGCCATTGCCATCCCCATTGTGATTACCACTGTCACTGTCATTGTCATTGCTATTGCAATTGTCATTGCCATTGCCATTGCCATTGCCATTGCCATTGCTTGCCATTGCCATTGCCATTGCCATTGCCATCGCCATTGCCATTGTGATTGCCACTGTCACTGTCATTATCATTGCTATTGTAATTGTCATTGTCATTGCCATTGCTAGTGCCATTGTGAGTGCCACTGTCACTGTCATTGTCATTGCTATTGTCATTGTCATTGTCATTGCCATTGCCATTGCCATTGCCATTGCCATTGCCATTGCCATTGCCATTGCCATTGCCATTGCCATTGCCATTGCCATTGCCATTGCCATTGTGATTGCCACTGTCACTGTCATTGTCATTGCTATTGTAATTGTAATTGTAATTGTCATTGTCTTTAGCTTTGCCATTGCCATTGCCATTGTCATTGTCATTGTCATTGTCATTGTCATTGTCATTGTCATTGTCATTGTCATTGTCATTGTCATTGTCATTGTCATTGTCAATATGCTTATGCTCCTTGTCCAAAAGAGCCAACTACCTTTTACGAGATTTCCCAGGATCTAGTTCCGGGATTATGCATGGCATACTTACTAAGTTCTGAGTAAGGCGTAATTTCATGATATTCTGTGACTTCACGTATCTCCATGTCCTGACGAGGACAACTAGTGTCAATACTATTTTTGCCACCATTCCTTTCCAATTCAATGCCTTCATTCTACAGTTTGAAATAAAGACATTCAGTCACAAACTGGAACTCTTTTGCTTGTGTCACTTTGTGAAGATGCTAAAGTAATGAATGTGTCCGTGGAGACCCAAAACGTAAGACTTTAAACTGAAACTAGTACATTCCCTACACTGAAACTATGTACTAATGTTTCGTAGCTAGGGAGGCTGCGATTATCAAAATTCATTAAAAATTAGAGAAAACATTTCGTGTGCGCCCTAAACTTTATCCGAATATCTGAATTTGTAGCAAAAGCACTGATTTAATTACCTGCAGCCTCGACGTTTCACAATTAATATGCAGCACAAGTTACAGAAGACTAGCTAAGACTTCTTTTAATTTCACCTGATGTAGCCAGTTACTTTATACGTTTCTTGCCTTTTCAGTTCTCCCCATCCATACGTTGTATCCTGGATGGTATTTTTTTGTTGGCGGCCCTTTCGCAATTGCATAAGTTACTCATTTCACTGCATTGATCTCAAAAGCATTGATCAACGCAACTCTTCATTTCAAACCTATATTTTGTGTATAATTCCTTTAGAAATTCACACGATGCAAGGCCAAAATACCAACATTTTTCGGTCTCATTCAGGTCAATTCAAGACGGCGAGGCTCAATTTTAAGCAATGATTAATTATTAATCTTTTGTAACTTAAGGCGCTTACAAAATGAAACGCTGGTATGTCTTTAGCTTCTTCAAGTGATCTGAAAGGAAAACGTTGTACAATCATTTTAAAATCACTCTTTAAAAACACTCTTTGAAATGAACAAATTCAAATGAGCTTCGACCGAGTAGCTTTGTAAAATAATCAAATTATATGCCTCACATTGCACAATAAAACGTTAATTACCAATTTTACGCAATTACGCAATTTTCTTCTTAAAAAAGAATATTTCCGGTAAGAGAAAAAGTGGTGGGTATAGCAACACTCTAGCTCTTCCAGGGAACGTCCTCTCTAGAATAAGTGGCTTTTCGCCCACCCCTTCCCCCTGGAACGAGCTACCCTCCCCCCCTCCCAATGCACAATAATGAAAAACTTTGATAAATTGGACGATTGGGAGAATTGCTCTTTGGAAAAAAGGAGAGAGGGAGGAAAGAGGAGAGACGCCCGGGAGAAAAATATAAAAAAAAAAAAAAAAAAAAAGGGAGATGCATAAGAAATCAACATCTGTCACGTACCGATCAAGTTCTTGAACTCCTAACAAAGAAAAAAACAAATAAAATTTCTGTAAGTAAGAATAATGGCAAACTAAAAGCAAAGCCGATTTTCTGAGCGCAACATTGGGTGACTAAACGCGCTGAAAGGGGAAAAAAGAAATTAATATAAAATTCGCTATTTTGCGCTCGCATTTTCCTGCAGTTTTGTCATTTCACGTCCAAGATGAACAAAGAACAAGAGAGGAATGAAGAAAACTTCAAAACGCACCGTCAGAGACCTTGTTTTGTTCATTAAATGCTCAGAGATTGCGTATTGACGCTCCCGTCGACTTCGCCATCATAAATATAAACAATAAGTGACCTACAGCACGGAGGATGACGGCGGCTACATGAGCCGTTATCTAAACATATCATTTTCCGTATATGGTAATAATTTCACTATTACTCCAAGTTGTTTGGCAAAGAAAGTGTGTACCAACATTCCAAGAATAAAATTGCTATAATCGGTATGGATGTCATATAAAAATTTATCCTCAGCTGCTCGCGCCCTACACAAAACCTGAAATATGGTCAATTTATGGCATTAGCGAGTTTAAGCTGCAACGATGTCAACGAAAGTGAGAACGGCAGAAATGAACTAAAACAAAGGCTATGTACACTCCGCACGTCTGTTTTACATGTTGGTATGTTTCTTTGCCGTTCATGACCTGACAACGACGTGAATGCTTTGCTTTTCTCTCCACACTTCCACACCGTTCATACCATACCTGGATGGTGTCGTACCAGTAGGTAATAAATAAATAAATAAATAAATAAATAAATTTTCTTAAAACTTACGTTTCTTTTGCCTTATGATGTAGCATGTAATTACGACTGAAACGAGCGTGACTACCAATACTCCAACTGGGACTAATGCATATATCAGGACTTTGTTCATGCTGCTTCCTAGAAGCTCAGAAGCAGGCTTCACTGAGGTAAAAAAAAAACGAAAACATCAACCTCGTTTCCAGGATCTCTGGCAGGCCAGAGAGACCCTGGGAACGAGGTTGCGAAAACATGTACTTTGTCATCTTGTAAACTACTTTGCAAAAGTCTAATAGAAAAGGTTTTGCAGGTTTCTAAACGGAGGTGATGGATCACACGGATCTGATTATGCAATTGTATGGCCTTTTTTCTCATTGAAGGACAACTGAAAAGGCTCCTTGACAAGATTTACTGGTGAAGATTGGCCTCTGGCATTTGTATATTTCCACTCTGTGTTTTTTAATTAGTTTTAATTAGTTATTTCCTGGAATTGAAGAGTAATCAATACGTACATGTACAATTATTAAAGGGAGGAAAGTAATGGTTTGAAACTAAGAATAGCCGGATGATGAAGAACAATCTCCAATTCACATAAAAGTTGAAGATATTGAATATGCAAGTTGAATGTACGAAACTTTCATGTATTCTATATCATTAAATCTGTGAATTTATAAAATTCTTCTAGTGAACCTAGAGATACTGACTAGTCAGAAATTGAAAAATGTACCTAGACGACCATACTCGTCTCCTGGACTTCTAGGATTTTAATAAGATCGTGTAATGTTGTAATATAAATAATGTTACTGTTGGCGGGATTCACATAAGATATGGTAATATTTTTTAAAATCTGTTCAGATCTTGTATCAGCGATAAAAGAAACTCAAGAGCTTGTAATATCTCGATATGAATCTGATAAGATTTACATTGTAAGATATCGGTAAGAATATTGCATGTTAATAATATTAATAATAATGAAGATTGATACCATGCTGTAATCGAAGATCTTGATTACTTTTAAATTATTACGAAAGTCTTAATAGAAAAGAGATCTTGAACTGAGCAGTGTCTCCTAGCCAAATTTGTATCAAACATACCGCACGTCAGATGTCGCTTAATACTCGTATAATTAATGATGAAGATTGTATGCTTAAGGGACATTTCGTGTCGTCTTCTATAACCTGGCAACAATCACATTCAGCAAAGCACATAAGCAAAGAGTTACTTAGGCATAAGAGGACACTCCGTGATGTACTCTATTTGGCGGCAGTACTCACATTTCTCATGGACAATTATGAAGACATCTCCAGTAGCGGGACTTCCTACACCATTATCAGCAGTACATCGGTAGCCTCCTGCATCTTGCCTTCTGATGCTAGTCATTGGCATGGTGACAGCAACGTTATCAGAACGTCGCGTCCATGTGATGTTCGGTGTTGGATTCCCGTCAGCTTTACAGTCCAGTATCACATCGTCTCCCTCAGTTACTGTTTGGTTTGCAGAGATTTCAATGATATTCGGTGACACTACAACAAAACCAAGGATTCGTGTGGAATTAAGACACTAAGCAAAGAGTTACTTAGGCATAAGGGGACACTCCGTGATGTACTCTATTTGGCGGCAGTACTCACATTTCTCATGGACAATTATGAAGACATCTCCAGTAGCGGGACTTCCTACACCATTATCAGCAGTACATCGGTAGCCTCCTGCATCTTGCCTTCTGATGCTAGTCATTGGCATGGTGACAGCAACGTTATCAGAACGTCTCGTCCATGTGATGTTCGGTGTTGGATTCCCGTCAGCTTTACAGTCCAGTATCACATCGTCTCCCTCAGTTACTGTTTGGTTTGCAGAGATTTCAATGATATTTGGTGACACTACAACAAAACCAAGGATTCGTGTGGAATTAAGACACTAAGCAAAGAGTTACTTACGCATAAGGGGAAACTCCGTGACGTACTCTATTTGGCGGCAGTACTCACATTTCTCATGGACCATTATGAAGACATCTCCGGTAGCGGGACTTCCTACACCATTATCAGCAGTACATCTGTAGTCTCCTGCATCTTGCGTTCTGATGCGAGCCAATGGCATAGTGACAGCAACGTTATTAGAACGTCTCGTCCACGTAATAATCGGAGTTGGATTACCGTCAGCTTTACACTCCAATTTCACATCCTCCTCTTCAGTTACTGTTTGGTTTGCAGAGATTTCAATGATATTCGGTGAAACTACAAGAAAACAGGTGATGGTGTGAAAACACAGACAAGGTACTTTATATTAAACAATGTGCAGTTCACAATATCTAGGATCAGGCCTTAAAGGTATTGGATGTGAAGGTTGGTTAATGGGAAACAAAATATTTTCAATAGCCAAGTCACTCCAGCCCGGCCTGAACAGACCCCGAAACACACGCTAGCACAAAACCTTCTTAGCGTTAAGGCAACGACACTCTGTGGCGTTAAAAAAGAAACTATGAATCTCCGGAACAGCCTTCCAAGAGCCGAACCTTCGAACCTTGAAGATGAAAGAGCGTACTCTATCAGAACTTTAGAGTCTAAGGCCTTGCTTAGACACCCAAGGTTTCAACTTTGTAAGAGTCTAAATGGCTGTATTGTTAATGCGTAATCCATTTTAGGAAACACCATGCTTTCAAAAATCCCCCAAAGCACTCGTGAAATGTTTTTCATTCTTCATTTAAAAAACGCCATGAACAGGTACAGCAAGAAATAAATGATAAGAAATTTCAAGATTTTATGTAGGAGATTGAGGTTCTAGCATTAAAATGGTAAACTTACTTGGGTTTACTACCAACTGCGTATCAACTGTGAACGGTCCAAGTTCCCCATCAGCTATATCGACATGAAGTGGTTGAAGTGGGTCCATGAGGCCACTTGAAAACTGAAGCTCCACAATGGCTTGGACGATACCAGAGCTAAGACTTGAAATAGGTAAACAATGCTTCATAGACTTTTGTTTAAATATGTCGGATTGTGTGGTTTCTTAAAAGAGCAATAAAATGCATTTCGGTGAGTTCAATAAATCATGTTTTGGACATTTTTTTTCTAAAAGTTATTGACGTATTTTAGTCTTCTCTTTATTTCTTAAGTTTAGCGTGTCAACCGCGCAAGATATAATCCTTGCATTCCGCGAGGACTGGACGCCAGTTAAGTTAAATTAGGCAATCACGTCAGAATGAGAGGGTGGCGTGGGAAAAAAGAGATTTTTTTTTCATTCCTTTCAGTCGCAGAAAATTTAGTTTAGTTGAAAACCATTTGTTCGATCCTCGGTGACTTCATCGTCTGTTTCTACTTTCCTTTGATCCGTGTAGCTATAGTTTTAAATACCCGTAAAATGGAGCACCGACAGAGTGTGGAGGGCAACGGGCGCACTGTCGGCTTCCGTTGACGTCCTATTTTTAGCTTTTACGATTTTTGCGAACATTTGCAATTTTTGCAGCTGCGTGCAAACAAGTGTCATCTTGTACTCAAATATTATTGTAACAAACAGTGCTTAATATTTCTGCACACAAAGGAAATGGAATTGCAATTTGTGATCCTGTCAATTTAAAATACTGAGTAAGGTAGCCTTTGATTTTCTTATTGGAAAGCCCTTAAGGTGCCTGTTGATTAGAATGTTATGACCAAGATCAACAGCATTTACTTTATTGGCTTTAATCCATATTCACAATTAAACTGTCTATTTGTTAACCTTTGTAGCAACAATAGTACATTTCAAAACCCCTAGTGTAAGCGTGAACCTTACAAAGAGTAAAAGAAAATGGAACAAAATGTTGTATGAAGTCAACGTGTTGAGAATTAAAGAAGGCACATCTCTTAAGACATAGCAGATTTTCTGCAGCTGTTTGTTGAACGGCCGGTTAGTAAACACTGCATCAAAGTAAAACGTTACCTAAATTCCGTAATGTTTATGTAATAGGGACGTTTTCCTTCATTTTCTGGCCGGCTGTATGGGCTTGAGATCTGTAAAAGAAAATTTCAGTAAAAGTGAAACTAGATTACATCTAGGGGGAAGCTGAGAGGAAATAAATGTATTAATAAAAGATGCTGCACATGACTGTATTTACTGTAGTACTTATGGCCCCAGTTGTTCAAAGGGTGCATAACGCTATCCACTGGATAAATCAATAGACCATTTTTACAGATAAGGCGGCCACTTTGATTTCCATGGTTTCGAAAGACATTTGGGATACTCAGGGGGCAAATTAACATGTATTTTCCCACTGGGCGTCCCATAATAGCCATTTGAAATAATAAAAATCAAAATAGCCGCCATATCTGCAGAAATTAAACGTCTATTGGATTTGCTGGTGTTTATCCGGTGGATAGCGTTATCCACCTTTTGAACAACCGAGGACAGTAGTATATGGAATGAGCGTTCTGGTGCGTGTGGATCACGCCGATCGAGCGAATTGAGGAACATAGAAATAAAAGATACAGAGCGACGCGATGAAACAAAGGTATAGTGTATCGCTCATTCGGAAAAAAAAACAATCTGGTGTCCTGTACGTATAAGTAAAATCCCAAAGTTTGAGAAGCGGAACAAGGTCTCAGTCAACGTGTTTGGATTCGAGGACGGAATAGTTGTTCCGGTGTTCTCCTCGACGGAGAAATTTAAAATTTAAAAAACATCTGGCCTGTGATTTTTTCGTACGTGATTGCTTCTAAAAGATCACAAATTTTAAACATGACATAGTCTATCGTGGAGAGGATACAATAGACAAGTTCCTGGAAGCGTTACGGCTGGAAGAAGAAATAATTCAAACTCTCATGAGAGAGATAGTGCCCATGCAATTGACTCCTCCTGAGGAACAAGAGTTTCAACAAGCCACCCATTGTCACATTTGTGGAGGGGAACTTGGGACTGATCGGATTCGAAAGGGGAGGCCCACAACACTTGCAAATTGAACTTTTGGTTAACGGGTCGAATTGCAGTCATTCTTCATAATCTCCGAAGCTACTGAGTATGACTCTCACCTCATTATGCAAGGCACGAGGACATTAAAGAACAAGACCATCTACTGCATTCCAAACAATATGGAAAAGTATGTTTCTTTCTCCATTGGCTACCTGGGTTTTCGGGACTCGCTAGAATCATGAATGCATCCTTAGAAAAAGCTTAAGTCGAATTTGACGAAAGAGGGACAAACACCACATCGAGAAAAGCAACGACCACCACGATCTCTACCTCTTCTCTGAAGTGTTTATGATGGCTGATGTTTTCGAAAGTTCACCGTCCAGGAGAAGACCGGAACGAATCTCCGGTTTTTGAATCTCAAACACGCTGACTGCAATCTTGTGCCCCTTGTCAAACTTTGGGATTTTACTTACAGGTTCAGGACACTCGACTGTCATCCAAGTTGATCTCGTTTACATAGGGTTGCGTTGATAGCTTCGCTCGTGGTCAGTTTTAACTGGTTGTAAACCCGCCAAGATACTGCACCTGAAACACTTTTCATCCTCCTTTCTTATGCTAATGATAGCCTTGTTATCCTTTCTTATTTCTCGGGTAAAGGCAGAACTATCAGTTTAGACTTTCCTAAAGTTGCTGGCGAGTTCCAATGAGCATGAACTCAGTATTCTCTTCATATAGCTTCAACTTATCTTCGACCATACACGCCCTCACAGCCCTGATACACCACTCCATAGCACACTTTGCCTCCGTCTCTCTTTCAGAACTGTCTGGCTTGAACGACAGGTAAAGTTGAGTGTCGTCTGCATATGCATGGCTGTTTGGCAGATGGGTCTTAGTTTCTTCAAACAGCTTACTAGCATAGGCAGAAAAGAGTAGCGGTCCTAGACATGACCCTTGAGGAACACCGAATGATAGGTGAGATCTGTCTGACAGTTCCAATAGCCGCCATATCTGCAGAAATTAAACGTCTATTGGATTTGCTGGTGTTTATCCGGTGGATAGCGTTATCCACCTTTTGAACAACCGAGGACAGTAGTATATGGAATGAGCGTTCTGGTGCGTGTGGATCACGCCGATCGAGCGAATTGAGGAACATAGAAATAAAAGATACAGAGCGACGCGATGAAACAAAGGTATAGTGTATCGCTCATTCGGGAAAAAAAACAATCTGGTGTCCTGTACGTATAAGTAAAATCCCAAAGTTTGAGAAGCGGAACAAGGTCTCAGTCAACGTGTTTGGATTCGAGGACGGAATAGTTGTTCCGGTGTTCTCCTCGACGGAGAAATTTAAAATTTAAAAAACATCTGGCCTGTGATTTTTTCGTACGTGATTGCTTCTAAAAGATCACAAATTTTAAACATGACATAGTCTATCGTGGAGAGGATACAATAGACAAGTTCCTGGAAGCGTTACGGCTGGAAGAAGAAATAATTCAAACTCTCATGAGAGAGATAGTGCCCATGCAATTGACTCCTCCTGAGGAACAAGAGTTTCAACAAGCCACCCATTGTCACATTTGTGGAGGGGAACTTGGGACTGATCGGATTCGAAAGGGGAGGCCCACAACACTTGCAAATTGAACTTTTGGTTAACGGGTCGAATTGCAGTCATTCTTCATAATCTCCGAAGCTACTGAGTATGACTCTCACCTCATTATGCAAGGCACGAGGACATTAAAGAACAAGACCATCTACTGCATTCCAAACAATATGGAAAAGTGTGTTTCTTTCTCCATTGGCTACCTGGGTTTTCGGGACTCGCTAGAATCATGAATGCATCCTTAGAAAAAGCTTAAGTCGAATTTGACGAAAGAGGGACAAACACCACATCGAGAAAAGCAACGACCACCACGATCTCTACCTCTTCTCTGAAGTGTTTATGATGGCTGATGTTTTCGAAAGTTCACCGTCCAGGAGAAGACCGGAACGAACCTCCGGTTTTTGAATCTCAAACACGCTGACTGCAATCTTGTGCCCCTTGTCAAACTTTGGGATTTTACTTACAGGTTCAGGACACTCGACTGTCATCCAAGTTGATCTCGTTTACATAGGGTTGCGTTGATAGCTTCGCTCGTGGTCAGTTTTAACTGGTTGTAAACCCGCCAAGATACTGCACCTGAAACACTTTTCATCCTCCTTTCTTATGCTAATGATAGCCTTGTTATCCTTTCTTATTTCTCGGGTAAAGGCAGAACTATCAGTTTAGACTTTCCTAAAGTTGCTGGCGAGTTCCAATGAGCATGAACTCAGTATGCTCTTCATATAGCTTCAACTTATCTTCGACCATACACGCCCTCACAGCCCTGATACACCACTCCATAGCACACTTTGCCTCCGTCTCTCTTTCAGAACTGTCTGGCTTGAACGACAGGTAAAGTTGAGTGTCGTCTGCATATGCATGGCTGTTTGGCAGATGGGTCTTAGTTTCTTCAAACAGCTTACTAGCATAGGCAGAAAAGAGTAGCGGTCCTAGACATGACCCTTGAGGAACACCGAATGATAGGTGAGATCTGTCTGACAGTTCCCCATTGACCGCAACACGCCGAGAGCGACCAGACAAGTAAGATATTTTCCACATGATCCGCCCGCACCGGAGCGCTTATTCCGTATATCATATATCTTTCTTTACCCTTGGATTTAAGAGCAGCCTGGTGTAGGTAATATCTCCGAGTATTTACTCTCCCAACCATGATATACCACAGAGGACATACCACAACACCGGTAACTCTGTACCCTACTCTTTGCGAATGGTGTGTGGGTTCTTTTAAGTCCCACAAGGTTATGAACATTAAAAGGGCTGTGAGACGGGGCCCGCTATGTACGGTTTTTTGGTCCTTATCCGAGAAGACTAGACAGTCTAACCAAAGGTGTCCTGTTATGCATGGTGAAATAAAATGATACAAAAACAAGAGCGTCATGCATGAGATATTTTGCAGCGTATGGACAAAATTTATTTTTGTTGAGGTAACTGAACTGGAATACAGATGGCTCATCTCAATCCAGCACGTGGGACCCAAGGAAAGACCAGAAAGGAAATACTTGAAAAACGCTCTGTCACACATGGTGGTAGTAGCCAAAAAGGCAACACAACTTGATATTATATCGTTCACAATTGGAATGTATGCTAACTTACTGCTGCTGTCAGATTTGATGCCAGTTCTTCGAATTGAAGGGATCCTCTTGTTCTGAGAGCATCTGTCCATCCTATTCCTTGTAGCAATCTCAGTAAAAGTGTAGTTGTCTTACAATGCGAAGAACCTGTCACAGATAGTTGATAATCACGAAACTATTACTTCTCTGATAAAATCGATTTCTAAGAGTCGTATTGCTTTGCATGTATGTGTGGGAAGTTGATCAACTTCTAGTAACTACTTTTGTGATATTGTCAACATCATCATCACCATTGTTGCTGTTCTTTGAAGTGCTGCCAACTCCATTCCACCATTCAAGTCTGTCAGGCATTATTACAGGAGCAATGTCTGATGCTCTATTAGTATCACCCAACTAGTGGACTAATGCAAATCTTGCATTTGTATTGGCTACGCTACTACAGGACTATTAGTACTAGTCCTCGAGTAGCGAACAGCGTGACGCTTCCTTTCGTTCTATTCCGAAATAAATATTTCTTCAACTTGCATTTGCTAACTTGATTATTGCCTGTGATACTAAAACAATTAGACATTTGGCCCTTAAGGGCCGCGAGTCAATAGCCCATTCGGCTTCGCCTCATGGGCTATTGACCCGTAGCCCGCATGGGCTACTAGTCTAATTTTTAAATGACAACTGGAACACTCTTTACCCTCTTCATTTTCCATAGCTATTAAATTATTAAATTCAATCGCGAGATCAAGGCAGAGGTAAGGATTGCGCACTTGGTTAGTGGGAGGCATTCTGTGCGAGTGGTCCCGAGCTCGATCCCTAGTGACCTCACCTACTTGCTTCGACTTCTTTCCAATCTGTGTAGCTCCAGGTATCTTTAAATACCCTTAGAACGGAGTACTAATGGAAAGAGGGGGGTAAAATGAGCTCACTGTTGTCTTCCTGGGAGAATACCCATACATCGCCATCATCATCATCATCAACATCATTATCATCATCGTCATCATTATTGACGAAATTAACTCACAAGGGAGCCTGTAAGGTCTTTTAGCTCAAATAAACATATTATGCCTAAGTGGACACATGTCACATAAATGATAGTGGCGGGCATTAATCAACAAACCGGATAAAAGCAAAGTCAACAGATTATGCTATTTTTTTTTACCATAGCCTCACTAACACAATTCTGTTGAATGATGAAATGATATATATGAAATGGATCATATATGAACTGCGGATATGAAATCAAGTGAAGCTATGATCTTTGCAGTTATGAACGCAACTTTTGTAATTGCGTAGTGAAGCCTGAAAAATTCAGGACTTCAACAGGGGTTGAACCCGTGACCTCGCGTTACCGGTGCGACGCTCTAACCAACTTAGCTATGAAGCCACTGACGTTGGGAGCTGGTCATTTGTGGGTTCTAATATTCCAGTGAGGAATGAATCAATGATGAAATGATATATATGAAATGGATCATACATGAACTGCGAATATGAAATCAAGTGAAGCTATGATCTTCGCAGTTTTGAACGCAACTTTTGCAATTGCCTAGTGAAGTTGCGTTTATAACTGCGAAGATCATAGCTTCACTTGACAATTCCGTTTGTTGGGCATGGTCGAAAGCAGTAAACACCCCACCTTGTATTAGACTATCGTAAGGGTCTGTTTCGCAAAGCCAACCAATTAAGGTAAGCTAAGCACCAGTCCAATAGCTGAAATTCGAGGATGTGATCTCTTTGTTCTTAGATTAGGCAATTACTTGTAGACATTTATGTCTGTTACTTAATACGTGACGTGTCACTGGCGTTTGGATTTTAATTCTTTTTAAGCTTTTTTTTTATGTCAGTTCAACTCTGGCTGGTACTTACTAGACCTAAGGAAAAATACGAACTATCTATAATGAAGGTGGAAAGGATTCAATAATACAATTTACTGGCAACAGTCAAAACCGTTTTTGCAGTGTTTTTTATTGCAGGGATGTCAAGCCAAGCGCGAAAGCCGAAGGTGAAATAGACTGAGCAGATGAATAAGGACATTTTGGATTGTAAGAGAAAAGCTAAAGATCTTGTGCCGTCTAAGAATCCTTCCTGCAATGAAAATGGAAGGAGAAGCGGTTAGGTAGATGTCATGAAAGAGCTTTGGGACGAAATGGCCATTTACAACTGAAGAGCCAAAACCTCTGGGTTCGGGCTTCAAGACTAGAAAAAATGAACAACGGTAGAATGGATGCGAAAGGAACTTTATCAAGTGTCTAGTCGTTCTAGCGCTGGAGCACTAATTGGGGACACTGTAAACTGATGTTACCGCGGGGATGAATGGTGAGGTAGAAGATAATGCTACGGTAGCGAGGGATATTTCTACCCAAGGTTGTATTGAAAACGAAAATCAAAGTAATTATTCGAAGTAAATAACACTTTTTCCGCTGAAAGGGATCTTGATTTGCATATGACAGGTACGTAGTAAATTTCTAGAGAGATGAATCAATAGGCGATTCATCAGAGGTGTGTAATGGTGTTCCGGGCCGATTACCAGAATACACGGCAATCAACACGCTGCCGATTGTCAACTGGTGCCTTAATGACGATGGGCATGTCATAACAGTTAGCGGGTCAATTACCAATTATGCGTTTAATGAGATTGCAACTTGACGCAAAAACACCCTCTTGGTCCCATATGGTAAAACGGGACGGGATTTGATCGATCAACTAACCAAGCATGTTAACGATTGGAACAATGGCACAACAGTGCATCACATCACACTCAAAGTGGTAATTATTTACCTTGCTCTGGCGCTACAAAACCCTAGCCAAAAATCTAAAGCAAACAACACCAACAATGTCTCGAAAAGCGGTTGGGACTGTGGAAAAATGGTGAAATTGACTATCCTTTGCGTGAGGGGAGAATGATTCAAAGGCGCTTACAAAGAGCAAAGAGACATGATCCACCAAATAAAGCGAAAATTTTCGCTAAGCTAGTTATTGAAGGTCGAATTAATTCGGCGCTACGTTTTATGAGAGGTGATGATGGTGGGGGCGTGTTGCTCTTGACGGATGATGTTGATGTTATGCCGCAACTGCACGACAAAAACCCGGCAGCGAAGGAGGCTAAGCTTGGTTCCCTATTGTTTGGTCCGGTGGAGAATATTCCTGATATTTTATATCAGGAAATAGATGGAGAAATTATAAAGGAGGCCGCTTTAAGGACTAAAGAGCCGGGGGAACCTTCTGGTATCGACGTAAATAGATTTAAGAGAATTCTAACTTCTAAATCGTTCAAGAAATCAAGTTTCAATCTTTGTGATGCTATTGCCACACTGACAAGGAGGTTGTGTACGGAATATGTTGATCCTACTTCCATGGAGGCCATACTAGCAAATCGCTTGATCCCCCCGTTCAAAAAAGTGTTGACTGATTACTAAGCCAAAGAAAGAAGATGCTGCTGGGGAGAGAGAGATGTTCAGGGGCAAGGCAATCAACATCACCGAGCAAGGGCCACAAGCACGTAAACGCAGCTATTGGGTCCAGGTCATGCATTTTGCGGCCTTCACATTTGGACTGTGACATCGCTGGACGTATTTCCTTAGAACGCTTCTGAGACATTCATGATCTGATGGAACCGCTAGAGTGCACAATCTTTGACATACTGATACCTGCCATCACGGGGCATAACTGCTCACAGAGTGGGCGAGATCTTTTGGATCTACCAGTACGGATGGGAGGACTGAGTTTTACGAACCCTAGAAAACAAGCGGAGTCAGAGTACGCATTGTCCGTCAAGATAACTGCCCCGCTTGTAACGCAGATAGTTTTACAAGCACACGAGCATCTGGATAACACTGTAGTAAGAACTTTGCATCAAAGTGTGCATAAAGAGAAATATGAAGCTTTGCAGGAGAGGTGTGAAAATGTGAGAAACTCCCTATCAAGTAAGACTAGGAAAGCCGCCGATCTTGCTATGAAGAAAGGCGTATCAAGCTGATTGACAGTAATCCCGCTTAAGGACATGGTCTATACTCTCAATAAGAGTTTAGAGATGCCGTTGCCTTGAGGTATGATTGGCAAAATCAACGATATCCCTTCGGTCTGTTTCTGTGGGGATAAGTTCAGTGCTGACCATGCTATGATATGCAGACGAGGGGGCTTTATTATCCATCGGCATAATGAGCTCCGTGATCTCTACGTTGAAATGCCGAATGCCATGTTTCATGATATTGAAGTGCAACCAGTCTTACAGGAGATCAATGGCGAAGTCTTACCAAGAGGTTCTAATTGAGCCCCTGGCGCTCGGCTTGACATTCGCGCACGTAGATTTTGGGCAAGCCAAGGTTCTGCTTTCTTTGATGTCCGGGTGTGCCACCCAAACGCAGAATCCTATAAAGACCTTACGCCCCATTAGAATGAAATCTATGCACGGTCTCTACAATGATAGTCCTTTGCATGGTCAAAAAATATATATATCTTATTTCCTTTCGTAACTTACAAATTATGTTAACAGACGCAAGACTTGAAACAACTCCATATCCATTATCAGCCGTACATCTGTACGATCCAGCGTCATTCAACTGTATCCTTACAAGATTCAAAACGGAACCAGTGGCATTTACCAACTGGTTAGTCGTGGCACCTTCTCTTGTCCATGTGGTGGCACCTTCTCTTGTCCATGTGATGTTTGGCAATGGATCACCAGACACTTCGCATGTAAGTGTTAAATTTGATCCAATACCATTTCGAGTTTTCCTAGCAGGCAGTGTAATCATCCTTGGAGGAACTAGATAGTTGGAAAAAAACAATCATTTTCTGATGATACATGTTAATAATAATTTTTTTTATCATAACATTGCAAATATATGTTATTGCTAAAGATATGGTGCAAAAAAGTTGAATTGGTTATTGGATCATAAAGTGTGTAGTACGTTGCGATATTTTTACGAGTCTCGCTCTATTTTGGCGAGTCAAAAATACAAGAGACGATTGAAAATATGCCACGATACTATACACTTGATGATCCAATAAGCTATTTATTATCGGTGAGGGTAAAAGGAGGAATGAGTTTGCGGAATGGCATAATTATGCGAAATGCAATATATGCAGAATGACTCCAAGAAATAAATTCAACTTATTTGAAGAAACCTCAAGTTGCCAGCTTCCCGTTCCCCAACCGCGCGCTGTGATGTAAACAAATCTCCTTAGATCGTACTCTGATAGCTTCTGCTAGTCGAAGGTGGTATTTTAAACTTCAAATGAGGGGAAAAGGTTTAGGCGTTTTAGGTGGCGAGAATAATTTTTTTCTTTCTTTACGCTTAACGGAGTTGTTCTGAGTCAGCTTTATATAAGTTAACTTATAAACTTTATTTGTCCATGTAAATTAATTAATGTATGATAACAAATGCTAGGTGTGATAAGACCCGAGCGAAGACCAGATTCCTTTGTAGAAAAAGAGGTGCTATCCGCAGAAAATGCTATAACGCGGTTGCGAAATCCCTCGAAAATACTTTTGTTCTTGGGCCATCGTAGTTTGATCAAAAATAAGACACAAACAGCAGTGATAAACATATTGAACTTGTTCATTTTGATCATGACTCGACGTTTCGTATGTGCTGTACATACATTTTCAAAAGTAACCGTTGAAATTTAAAACAGCTATTTATGTATAACAAAGCGGATGAGGGGACTGGAACCTACAGAGCAAAATTGTTGGGATTGTAACAGTTTTTACATCGGTAAAACTAAACGGCGGCTTCACGATAGAAAAACCGAACATTTTAAGGCCCTAGCTAAAAGTGACGATACTTCAGCCATTGCTGACCACGTCAAGGCCACTGGACATAACATCAAGTGGGATCATTTTGATATTTTAGCGAAGGGCAAAACAGACTATCATTGTAAAATAAAAGAGACCTTCTTTATTCAAGAACTTGAGCCAGCTTTCAACGTCAACGACGGAAGTGAAAAGCTGATGCTTTATTAATCTTTTCTGTGTTTATTATTATTAGATATTTTACTGTTGAGTATTTGCTTAATCTAGGTTCCAGTCCCCTCATCCGCTTTGTTATATATAAATAGCTGTTTTAAATTTCAACGGTTACTTTTGAAAATGTATGTAGAGTACATACGAAACGTCAAGTCATAATCAAAATGAACAAGTTCAATATGTTTATCACTGCTGTTTGTGTCTTACTTTTGATGAAATCCCTCGTGCTCGAAGGCTTCGATTCATCCCAACTTGAATGCCACAGCTGGAAGGAGGTATAAATGTCACTTCATTCATTTTCTTTCAGTCATCGTTTAGTGTTATCAGACGTTCAGAGTCCTTATAAAGAACATTTGTTTTCACTTTCATCTCAACAGCTAAGTCGACAGAAATTACCGGCCGCACCACCTCTATTTTGATGCATCTTTGAGGTTTCCGCCATATATTTTCTTGCAGCTACTTGCAATGTTCGGCCTCAGGCGATCCCAGAACCCTTTGCGTATAAAGAGGGATCCGATTACTGGCAACTCATTTACTTCAGAGCAACTTTAAAACAATTTACGCCCCTTTGTACGTCTTTTAATTAATTAAAGCAAATGTTCCCTTCCTTTTAGCAAATTTTCCCTTTCTTGGCTCTTCTTCTTTAATCTGAAATTGCAATTTTTATTATGATTAATTGGTAATAGGACTTCGTGTCGTCCGATTCGGTCTGTAACCATCCCGGGGGGATGGGAGGGGAGACTCCCATATAAAAAGGACGGGGGTGCTCGTCGTACCTTTTAGGGGTTAAAAAAAGCGGTTTTGGCACCTCTTAGGGTGTTCAGCCTAGAAAGATCCACAGCGGGAGCTTTAGCAGTACCATTCGGAGTACTGGGCCATTTGATAATTAACTATTTTTTAATGTTGTTTAAAACCCATAATTCGATACTTCTTAGGGGTGAAAAAATTTCATGCCACGCCCACAAGACAGGATCTTGGTACCTCTTTGGGGTTCTTTTCAAAATTTCCGACGAGCACCCCCGTCCTTTTTACACGGGAGTCACTCCCCCTTCCCTCCCAGGGTAACCATACCAGTGATAAACAAATCGGACTCCCTCTGCACGTTCGTCCGATTTGTTATCATTCGTATGATAACAGACTGAATTGGACTCCAATCAGTCCTATTACCATTACGAATTTGAAACATCACACAGAAGACAAGACCTGCTTTCAATAATTTGCATTTCCAGACTTTCCACATTAAATGTACACTTTTAAAATTTGCATAAAAGAGAAATTTCTGCCTCCCCAAATCGAGCCAATTCACAAATTTTCAACCTCAACCTCTGATAGCAGAGACCACATTATTCCTCACTACTGTATAAATTTCCTGAAAACATTAACATCACTTTTGAATAATTCGCTGGTAGCATAAATAATAAAAACATTGAATTATAATAGCGAAGCTCCACGCGCGCGCGTGGAGCACCATAGTTAAGAAAATATGGTAACCCATCGATGCGAGAAAATTTGGTTTTATAGCCATGACGTCATGAACATCCGTACGTCCACCCCTCCATGAATGCCAATGTGACCAGTATCATGCTAGTTTAATACAGCATACATCTTTGATATTGGATATCCATCTTTTGATTAATTGACACCTGCCAAAACAAGGTATCCGCTGACCAGTATCACGTGACCATATCGCGGGCTCAAGCTTAGAGCTCGTCGAGGTTAGCTGTTTTTTTAAGTTGACCGCTGACCACGTACTGGTTTTCGATTGGATTGCAGGCTCAACCCCGGTTAACTCACCTGAACATAATTCGCGCGCTTTCTGTGGCTCAACGCGGCTATGCGGCCATACTATATATAAACGAAAGTTCTTACACAGTCAACGCTTTTCGTGTTCAGGTGGAAAACGGTTTTGAAGATGGTGCATTTTTCACTGGTTTCAATCCAGTTTGACATGTCTTGATATCTGTGGTCCACACTGGTGGCTACGCAGTTACAGGAGCCCATCTGGAGCGTGCAACGTCCATACAGCGTCTGTGAAACGGCGTTTTCACAAGTAGGTTTATTTTTAGACTAGCCCTTCCCGCGAATTAGGTCAAAAGACAAAGGCAGTTCCGGTTCGGTGACCCTATGACGTCAGCTTAATTTCTTGTAATTGGTCATCGGGCTCCTGTGGGAGTCTCATTCGCGGAAAATTCAATCTAAAAATAAATCTGTCTGTGAAAACGCCGTTACACAAATAAATTAGTACTTCATTATTGACTGCTTTTAGCATTTTTTATCATGAATGCCTTTATGATCACTTCATTTCACTAAGAATATTATTTTGGTTCCGTTAAGTAAGAGTACGTGAAATTCTTTAGCTTGTGTATCTTGAGAGTGTTTGGACATAAGATAAATGCGGTGAACTAGGTTGGCGTCAGACACAAATTATTCATGTATTAACCCTGAACGCAAAGATGCATCAAAATAGAGGTGGTGTGCCAGGTAATTTCTGTCGACGTATCTGTTGAGCTAAGAGTGAAAACAGGTGCTCTTTATAAGGACTCAGGAGGTCTGATAACACTAAACGATGACTGAAAGAAAATGAATGAAGTGACATACACACCTCCTCCCAGCCGTTGCATTCAACTTGAGATGAAGGGCTCGAAGGATTTCACAACCGCGTTATAGCATTTTCTGCGGATAGCACTCCCTTCTCAACAAAGGAATCTGGTCCTCGCTCGCATATAAATTAATTTACATGGAGAAATAAAGCTCATAAGTTAACTTATATAAAGCTGACTCGGAGCAACTTTAGTAGCGTTGCTTCCCCAAGGACGCAAAAAGGACTGCTTGCAAAAAGCGTAAAGAAAGAAAAAAATTCTCGCCGCCTAAAAGACCACCTTCGACTGGCAGAAGCTATCAGAGAACGATCGAAGAAGCTTTGTTTACATCACAGCGCGGTTGGGAAACTGGAGGTTTCCTTCAAATAAGTTTAATTGATTTCTTTGAGTTACGCTGCATATATTACATTTCGCATAATTATGCCAATAATAATAATGATAATGATAATGATAATGATAATGATAATGATAATAATAATAATAATAATAATAATAATAATAATAATAATCAGTTTAATTACTCTTTTTGTGGCTTAACAGCTAAATTACAAGAGTGGTCAAAATACTAATCATATATATACATTATCATGAAACATTTTACAAGGAATATCTCTATGTAAATTTTGTCGAGACGGTTATTAGAGGCCATGGCGGGATCCTCTCTGATGGTGCTTGAACGTAGATTGTATCCATGGGACACACTTGTGCGCAATGGCAGCAAGTTAGCAAGGACACCGGTGTCCCGAACTCTCTGGATAAACTTAGTGCATGCTGCAGCACGCCGATCCGAGAGAGTACGAAGACCAAAGTGCACAAGTGCGTCCCTGTAGGGAAGCCCAGGAAAGATTATCTCTAAGGCTTTCTTCTGCACACCCTCAATTAGGAGGCTAAGATATTTCGGCAAATTTGCCCAAAATGGGAAGGCATACTCCAACACTGAATGGATCAGGCTGGAGTACACCACAACTAACTCCCCTTCCATTACACCTGACTTCTTCAAACAACGCAATGCGTACAGGCGTTTGCGCGCTCTCTGAACAATGTACTCGCAGTGCGTGCTCCAGCATAAATTATCAGTAACATACACACCAAGCAACTTATACGTGTGGACGCGCTCAATTTCGGACCTTTTACCCTCGCTGATTTGTTATTCAACTTTTTTGCCCTATATCCCTGGCAAGCGAATCATAAACAACCGAGAGCGAGCGACTGATTTATACGTGGCAAACGTTAAAACCTCAACTGGTCAAATTGATTCTGTATTGTTCAAATGATTAACTGTACAAATATCCGGCGTGGAATACTTGTACTCGATT
>NC_090881.1:37825071-37832571 GCF_036669935.1 Montipora foliosa
CACGTCATAGATTCTTCTACCTTGTATGACCTAACGACACATCGAGGAGTACGCAAATATGTTAGTTCTTCAAATTTAGCCTGCGTTTCTTATTACTATTTCTATTGCTGAGAACTGCCACACTGCTAACTTGTATTGGCTCAGATGCTCTAGATGTGTACGAAGGATTAGAATTTGACAGTGAAGACGATAAGAAGGACATTGATATTGTTCTCTAAAAGCTACAGCGTTATTGTATCGGAGAGACAAACGAAATCTACGAGAGATACCGATTTAACAAGAGAGACCAAGAACCAAATGAATCTCTGGATGCCTACGTCACGGCATTGGCGAAGGCATGTAACTTCGGAGTGTTGGATAACGGTCGTACTAGAGACAGGATTGTCATTGGAGTAAGAGACAATCAAACTCGCAAGAAGCTCCTACAAGTCTCCAAACTCACATTGAAGGAATGCATTGATATCTGTAGATCCTATGCGACCTCAAGCCAACAATTGAAAGAGATTAATCACGAGGAAGTCAGTGCAATCAGTCAGTCCAATGAAAAGAAACCCAGAGAAATTCGCTGCAAGTTCCGCGCCAAAACGCATGTCTGGAACGAGCTTAAATGTCCTGCATGGGGAAAGACCTGCTCTAATTGTGGAATCCAAAACCACTTTGCGGTGACCTGCAAAACCAAACCACCTCCACCCAGTTCGGCCACATCCTCTTAACCTCCCACACTGAGACACGTCCGCAAGCCAGGACATGCAGTGGAGGATTCTGACTTTGACGAATATGTCGCTTGTGCTGATGTCTAGGAGCAAGTCTGTGCTGTGGAAAACCCTGATCGTAAAGACAAACTACTTGCGGCAATGCTATTAAATGGTCATCGAGTCCCATTCCAAATGGACACTGGTGCGGCCATGAACATCTTACCTGAAGAGTCTTTCAAAGAAGTGTATGGTGAAGGCAGCCTATCCCTGCTGGACAATGCTGGCGTAACCCTTGTTATGTACAACAAAACTGAGGAGAAGCCGATCGGCAAGAAACGTGTCCAAGTTGTGAATCCCAGAAATGGAAGGAAACACAGAGTGGAATTTGTAGTTGTAAAAGGAAAAGAAAAGCCTCCGCTTGGCTTACGAGCCAGTGAGCGAATGCAACTCATCTCTGTGGTCCGACAAAACATCATGGTTATTCAGTCTGAAGAGCCTTTGCAGAGTACAACATCGTTTACAGCAGAATCTATTCACAAAGAACATGCTGATGTATTCAGGAGAGACGGAAAGTTAGAAGGTGATCTCCACCTTGAAATTGACCCGAACGTACCACCAGTTCAACTTCCAACAAGAAAGGTGCCAATCGCCATTAAAAGAAAAGCTAAAAGACGAACTGGATCGTTCGGAAGGACTTAACATCATCGCACCAGTAAATGTTCCAACCCCCTGGATATCAGCAACTGTCGTCACTTTGAAGAAAAATGGTAATGTCCGACTGTGTGTGCACCCCAAACCACTCAACCAAGCCCTTAAACGCAACCACTACCCGCTGACGACAATCGAGGATGTCCTTCATGAGCTAACAAATTCAAGGTGCATTACAGTGTTAGATGCCGAAAATGGGTTTTGGCACATGTCCTTGGACGAGGACAGCAGTTACACAACTACATTTGGCACTCCGTGGGGAAGATAGAGATGGCTCCGAATGCCATTCGGCATCTCACCACCCCCTGAAGATTTCCAGCGAAGACTGGATCAGGCATTAGCTGGACTGAACGGATGCAAAGCGATCGCTGATGACATCCTTGTATTAGGATGTGGAGTTAATGATGATGAAGCAGTAAGAGACCGTGATAAAAAAACTCATTGCTCTCCTTCAACGCTGCCGAGATAAAGGTGTAAAACTGAATAGGGAAAAGCTGCAGCTAACGCTTAAGGAAGTCACGTACATGGGCTATGTGCTCTCCGCTTATGGGCTACAACCTGACCCTGAAAAAGTCAAGGCAATCAGAGAGATGCCAGCACCAACTGACAAACAGAGCATCCAACTCCTCTTAGGGATGACTAATTACCTACAGAAGTTTGCCCCGAGACTTACAAAGATCACAACTCCCCTACGTGAGCTCACTAAGAACGACAACGAGTTCCTTTGGGATGACCAAGTTCTTGGTGCAGCCCTGGAAGAGACAAAGAAGATCCTTCCTACAACTCCAGTCCTTAAATACTTTGATCCAGGTGCCACGCCCAGAATAAGCTCCATCCTCCATCGGAAGTTCAAGACTACTTTGTCTACGTCTTCCTTCCTGGTTCGAATTAATTATTCCTTCGTTCAACATAGGTAATCAGAGAAAAGTGAGTTAAATCTGAAATCCGCGTTTGTGCAATCGCTTTCAAATGCAATGATCAAATCACAAGTGCCGCTTGCGGGCTCATTAAACAGGTGTATTTTGATAAAATCCTCGACTCCGAAAGTATGAGAAAATGAGGGTACTTCTGGGTACTTCGAATTCTCTGCCAAAAATATCGTTTCACCATCGATCTACATGAGTGAAGCCCATCTTTAGAAAAAAACTGTAATCCACAACTGTATAAATAACTTTATGCATGACCTCACATCGTGTCAGTGATCAGATTGATGAGCATTGATGAATAAATATCAGAAATTAAATAAAAATTGATGAAGTATTGACAGGCACAAATCACTCACCATTATAATTGCCAAAACATACGAAATAATCACGAAGAAGACCATGTATTTCGTCAACCGAGCGCACCATTTTGCTATTCCCGTTAAAACAAGATGCCGAAAAGACGTCTGGGATATTATTCATTCCTCCTTTGGAGATGAATATAAGTAAAGAATAAAATAGCGGAGTTAAGACCGCGGAAGGCGCGCGCGCGAAGCACCATAGCTAACAAAATGGGGTCGTTTATACGAGAGAAAATTAGCCGCGGCTTGTACTGATCGCTGCTTACATTAGACGCGAACACCCCGTTTAAGTGGTACAAAATCAAAGTTTACAGCTTACTCCATCCGCAGCTAGCTCAAGCGGCGGCTTATCCTGGCCATGGGTTTTGGGCTGTGCTTGTCTTGGCTGAGGCTTACCTTGGACGTGAAAGTGTTCGTATAAATGTACTCAAGCGTTTTCCGCGGCTTGAACGGCTCCTGCGCATGCACTTGTTTTTGTTATTATAGCCCAGACTTCCCTTTTTTGCTCCCGTCCATTCTCCTGAGAAAAAAGGCAAGCGCGAGCAACAAATCACGTTTTGCAAAAGAAGGAGATTCAGCGAAAAAGTGAATATGGAGTGCCCCGGAAGACAAACAGCCTCTTACTATTTGTAGTAGTGGTACTGAAATTGCTAAGCAACCTGATAATTGCGTCACCTCAGCCACTGTAAGTTCAGCTGCACCCCGCAAGTGTTCGTTTACGACTTCACTGGATCGATACTGGATTACAGTATGGTGTCCGTGGGCCGCAAGAAAAAAGGATAATCTTAAATATCTTACCTTGATCAAAACGCCACGAAGTAAAATTTTCCAGGAAGATAGCTTTTTCGTCTCTTGCGATAATATTAAATTGGTAATTTCCAAACTGAAATACTTCTCTTGTAATTCGAGAAAAGGTGAACGTAATCGCGAACCCTTCATCCGCGAATTTGGTCCTTGGTCCGTTAATCATGTAAGCAGCCCAAAAAAAATACCTGTGAATCCCGATTATTTCTGTACGAACATGAAAATTTATTTATTCTTTATTATCCTTGATATATCTTAGCTACAGTCGTACTGAATGTCGTTGTGAGTATAGAATATGATTTTATTTTCAGTTGACCGTGTCCCAACACAGCTCCATTTCATTATAATACCGTATAGGTATTTTATACATACAAAAGAAGGTAACCCGTTCGTAAACATGTATAATGAAGATTTTGAAAATACTCAATTAAAGCAACAAAGACCTTTTCCATTTATGGAAGGTTTTCTTTATCTGCTTTGCGAGATTTAAGTTCTCTGGGGTCATAAGTAGTATAAGTCGCCGACCAAGGACTCCTAATTGTATGCGAAAATTGTTGATGTTCTTCATGAGTCGATAAAACAAAAGTTTAAAACTCTGCAGCAAATTCGTTCCCAACTGCAGAAATAAGTTTATCTGTAAATCTGTTCTGCAAAAGACACGTTGCGTTCTATCTTTACACAAGCCAATGCAGGTAAACATGGCCATGTAAGTTACGGAGCCACAAAAGTAGAGGCACTCTAGAAAGACAAATTAACACACCCGTCAACAAACTTGAATTCCGCACAATCGCCGATAACGTAAAAGCCGAAATTTCGTCATGTGAAAGAAGAATAGTCAAGAAATCATCGGACACAATTGTTTTTGGTGGTATTTTAGTTAACGAGGAAATATAATATCATGTTCGTAAAAGTCGTGGACCAGGGATCTCGCGGACAAAGGACACCATACTGTACATTTAAAACTTTAGTTTAGTAATTTTTCTTCGCTTGCTTGCTTACTCGAGCCATTTATCTTGTAAGTCGCAAATCTTGCTTCACAATAAATTACACCAAAACAAAGAATCAAAATAAATTACGTCATCATTGGACCAGTTGGCAGCGAACTTAGACGCGAACCATTTATTCGAGCATTTCGCGTCTTATGTAAGCCACACTCGTATAAATGACCTAGTAGTTCGCGTCTTATGTTAGTGTACGCCGCGGCTAATTTTCCCTCGTATAAACGGTACTAATATGGTAACTCATTGATGCGAGAAAATTTGGTTTTGGTCACCGTACGACCGAACGTCCGTTCACCCCTCCACGTATGCCAATGTGACCAGTATCACGTGACTATACCACGGGCTCAAGTTTAGAGCCCATCGAGGAGGCAATTCTCCAGTCGACACTCTAGCTAATTTACAGCATACATCTTTGATATTAGACATCAATGGTCTGGTCAACTTACACCTGTCAAAACAAAGTATCCACCGACCAGTATCACATGACCATATCGCGGGTTCAAGTTGGACCTTATCGAGGACAGCTGTTTCCTTTTTAAGTTGACCGCTGACCAGGGTGTTGTTATTGTGAAAAAAAAGAAAAGAAAAAAGAACGTTTGACGGTTGCTAATTTTTAATGTAGGCACACTGACACCTCTTCACAGGAATATTTAATTAAGCTTCCCATTGTGTGATAGTGTTTTTCTTTTGTTATTCAAATTATTGTTTTTCGTTTCAATTTAAGTTTAAATAGCTTATTCTGTTGTGCCTTTTTCATGTGTAACCTTCGGCGAGTGAAGAGAAGTTTTGTTTTACGTTGCGAAAAATAAAAGGTTATGGGCCCAGGACGATGTTGTCAACTGGTTGAGATGAGTTGTGGTCGAGCTGAACAACTTTTGTGTTTTTTGGATTTACGAGTAGGTTTTTGAATTTATGACGACTTCGATTTCAAGTTTGCTGTTTGGATGAGTCATGGAGGAGAAATAGTCGATCGAGAAACTTAATGGGAGTAACTGGAACACTTGGAAATTCCAGATGAAACATTTACTTATGGCGAAAGAGTTATGGAGTCTTGTGGATGGTTCAGAAGTCCTACCAAGCGAAGCGACAGCAGCAGCGGCGGCACTTTTCCAGTCGCGGTTACACAAAGCGTTCTCGACAATTGTATTGGCGATTGACATTGCTCAGCTTTACTTGGTCACCTCGTGCGAAGAACCTAAAGAAGCATGGGATGCCTTGAACTACCACTTCGAGCGAGAGACCCTCGCGAACAAATTCTTTCTGAAAAAGCAGTATTTTCGCTCTGAAATGAAAGAAGGTACATCGGTTGATCAACATTTAAAGCACATGAAGGATATTGCTGATAAACTTGCGGCAATTGGAGCACCTATTTCTAAAGAGGATCAAGTTGTCACTTTGTTAGGAAGTTTACCGAGGAGTTTTGCTACCCCTGTCACCGCCATTGAAGCTAGAATGGATGGTGTTAGCCTGGATTATGTTCAGCAAGCACTCATACAAGAGGAAACGAAGCAGTTAGAGCTATCCGGTGAGTTGAGTGGAGCTGAGTCAGCACTGGCGGGGACTTTAAAGAGAAATACGTCACGGGATCGACCAACATGTTATGGATGTGGTAATGTGGGTCACATTCACCGTTACTGTCCAAACGATTCACTCACATGTTTTGGATGTGGTGATGTCGGTCATATTCAGCGTTATTGTCCCAGGAAGGGTAAATGGCACAAGGCAAAAATAGCCGAGAGTAAGAAGAGTCGACAGGAAAATTCTGACGTCGATGGTGAAGATGTTTATGCTGCAGCTTTCATGGCGTTTGCTGGAAACGTGAAGTCTGCGGATAAAGAATGCTATCCATGGCTGATCGACTCAGGTGCATCAAGTCATATGACAAAAGAGAAGCACGTTTTGATTAATTTCCAGGAATTTGAAGACCCTGAAAACGTTGCTCTAGGAGACGGTCGTGTTGTGAAAGCATTGGGATCTGGACGCGTTCAAATGAATATGCTGTTTCCAGGAACTGAGGCTAAGAAAGCTGTCTTGCATGACGTGCTGTATGTGCCTAAACTCACCTGCAATCTGTTTTCTGTACGAGCTGCAGTTGCTAAGGGTAATGCTGTCGAATTTGGCCCTAATAAATGTTGTATCTGGGATGAGAATGGAAAGCTTCGTGGAAAGGGGTCACTGGCTGATAAACTCTATCAACTAGATTGCCAAGTTGTCTCTTCTGGGTATGCCTCAGTTGCGCAATCTCGTAGCGACTTGTGGCATCAACGTCTCGGGCACGTGCACGAGTCACGCCTCAAGAAGTGTGTTCAGAATGAATGTGTGCAAGGGTTTGACATCGAGAGAATTACTGAATTGTCATTTTGCGAAGGATGTTTGGCAGGAAAGATGTGTCGAAAACCGTTTCCCACAGTGGGAAGGATTTGGTCGACGCGTAAACTACAGCTGGTGCATAGTGACGTGTGTGGTCCAATGCAAACACAGTCGATTGGAGGAGCAAAGTATTTTGTCACATTTATCGATGATTACACTCGGTGCTGCGCTGTATACTTTATGAAACATAAATCAGAAGTGTTTGACAAATTTAAAGAGTTTGAAGCCACAACTAGCAGCGATGCCGGCAGAGCGATAGAAACTTTGCGGACTGACAATGGTGGCGAGTATTTGTCATCTGCATTTCAAAACTATCTGAAGGAGAGAGGAATTAGACACGAGTTGACAGTGCCACACTTACCCCAACAAAATGGTGTATCAGAACGAATGAATCGAACTTTGGTTGAGTCAGCACGCTCAATGATTGCGCATGCAGGATTATCGAACATTTTTTGTGCCGAAGCTATCTCTGCAGCTGCGTATGTGAGAAATCGGCTTCCCACAACGACCCTAAAAGAAAGAGAAACTCCTTGTGAGCGGTGGTATGGTAGGAAGGAAACCGGATGTGAACCACTTTCGAGTATTTGGATGTATGGCCTTCGCTCACGTGCCAGACTGCGAACGGCGAAAGCTGGAT
>NC_090881.1:37835071-37837571 GCF_036669935.1 Montipora foliosa
TGATTTGTCGACTTTATTTGAATGCTATGCTTCTACGTCATGCTGATGAGGCCCAGCAAAGCCGAAACAGCTGTCCATGGCTGCTAATTGACCGGTTGAAATGGTTGTCCCCCCTGCGTGATTTGTTTCCCTTACCGGGTTGGTGTCAGCGCGTGTCACCTTGCTTTGATTGTTGCTTTATTTGAATATCTCTCGTCCAAACTTAATGACAATGTGGCATACAATGTCTGGGACATATCTACAAAAAGTAAGGGAGACAATCATTGCTCACTTGACTTAATCCTGGAAACGAGGCTACATCAAGAATTCCTGATTTCTTTGGGCATAGTCTCCCCATCTCATTATGACTTGAAAATATTTTCAGAATCAATACATGATTTGTACTTGAAAACTATAAGATACATGTATTTTAAATAGGTATGTTTCATATCAGTGTCAAATTTTTCATCATCAACAGCATCATCATCGTCACTGTCATTTTCACAGCCCCTGAGGTTTTCATCCTGAACATTTTCGCAGATCTCGTCAGCGTCAGAGCAGGAGCAAAGTTCTTTGCAGGTGAGCCCAGTTTTACAGCACTGGCGGCGGTTCGTGGAGCATCTTTGTTGAGAACAACCACATTTAATTTAACTAACCGGGTGATTGCTTCAGGTGAGGGTAGAACGTTTGTCGTGACAGGCACTCACTGATTGCTTTCCTTTTTCCATCCGTAGTTCTCGGATGATTGTAATGTGGAGTTTATCTTTTGTCATTGTAACAAACCATGGCTTGGTAGTGTGATCGCAAAATTGCCTCATGCAACGGGTCTCGTGTTGGAGCCGGGAAGATTCTCTGATTGCACTTGCTTCTTTTTAAATAAATGCTATCTCAGCTCTGCTACTTTGCTAATCTTGGTATTTGTGTTGTAAAGTCGACAGACGAATTTCTCAATTCCCTCAACAACTTCTGAATTAGGTCCAATTAGTGCTATGTGCTAGAGATTCTCGACACATTAATAAAGTTTATCATCATAAATCAGGGGCACCCAACGAATCTGTTCCTCACATTATCTGTTCCCCAAGGGAATCTTGCTGGCTGGCAAAAATACAGGTGTTTCGATGAGCTGGCTGGGAAATTTATTATTGATAGAGGTTTTGCCTGGGAATTACTGACCTTTTCTAGCATTTCAACCCGAGCTGGCTGTAGAAACTATGATGACTGAGGACGACTAATAAAAAATAAAATAAAATAAAATAAAAAGGACCCCTTCCCTCTCCCAGAGAGTAGTCACAAAGATACGACGGCTGGTCAGAGTGATTGCGCTTGCGGAAAAAACCTGTTTTGTCCCGGTTTTGTCGCTTTTGTTCGGTCGTTTTGGATCGAGGGATTTGAAAGCGCGCGGAATTCCTGGCTGGGGAATATATTTGATCAGCTGGCTGGGAAACCAACCAATTTTATCTAGCTGGCTGGGAAATTTCTTGTGTGTCTTGCTGGGAAAAAGGAACAGATAATGTTTTCCCAGCAACACTGAAAAACACCTGAAAATGCCTTAATAACATTTATTTTCATTAACTGGGTATAATAATACATTTTACGACAAATTGGTCGTTGGGTGCCCCTGCCGGTGTGGAACGGTCTTCCTTTTTCAGTGACACATGTATCATCTATCAACCATTTCAAAGCTAGTATTGTACTTAATTAATGTTACTTTGTTACTTTTCTGTTCTTATTAGCTAATTTGCTGTAATTTGCTAACCTAGTTAACAGTATATCTAGTTCAGTGTATATTGTCGTTGTTTTGCTAGTCGTTGACCAACCATTGCCAGATTATTGTACTTATGGCAATTATGACAACTAAAGGAAAAAGTAAAGAATCGGTTATCATAAGGGATTAAAAACCGAACTACGGATATCGATCAGATTTCCAGAATTTTCATGGGCTTGCCGGACACAGGCTATTAGTTCATATACCTTCTGTACCTAATACAGTCAAGGAAAGCGTCATAAACATGACTATCATAGATATCATCTCATATCTTTCTTTACCCAGGAATTTTTTAGTATCTAGGTGTAGCTAGTATCCCCAAGCATTTACCCTCCCAAGCATTTACCCTCTTTTATGTCCCACAGGGTTATAAACTTTGGAAAGGTTATGAGACAGGACCTACGGTTTATCGTCCTAATCTGAGGAGACTAAAGAACTTAACCATTTGCAGATGTCAATACAATGGCAGCACTTTCTGCTCACTTAATTAAAAATCCTTAGTGTTGGTATGGCCGGAGTCTTGATCCCGCACAGTAGTTTGAAGCTAAACCAGCTGAGCCACCTGGTCGTCAGTATATTAACAAATGATTATATGCAATGCAAACTGCTAGTTGTATTTGCTGTATTAACTGCTGAAAGCCATTACACTCATGCTTACCTTTCTTACGGATGGTGCCTACTACTTCAAAGGTACTTTTGCCCCGTTTTGTGATTATGCAGCAAATGTAGATCTTAACAAGTGTTATTGAAATCTAA
>NC_090881.1:37842571-37847305 GCF_036669935.1 Montipora foliosa
CTATTTTGAAGTGACGTTGTAGCTGCTGTTGCCGTTGCCTTTCCTAAAACTCCCTAATAGGGACCTTAAGCAAAGACGACGACGACGGGGATATTCCAAGTCATTCCGCTTGAAAAAGGTGTAAAACCTACCAGGAATGGGGAGGGGGGGGGGGGGGGAGAACCACGTTCCAGTGGGAAGGGGTGGGGGAAAGGTCACTTTTTTTCTGGAGAGTGTAAGGCCTTCCCTAAAAGAGCGAGAGAGTTGCTAAACCTACCACTTTTTCTCTTACCGAAATTAATATCCTTTTTAATTGCGTTTTATCGTGAAATGTCACTTTGAACAGATCACTTGTTGCAGGTCATCGTTGTACCTTTTTGAAGATAACCCAAAACCCTAACCCTTGGCCTAAAACCAACTTTAGGCCTAGAGTTAGCCAAATAGCGGGTGTTAAACATGTTTGAAGGATTTTTCAATAAAATATGCTTTTTTGTACAGTTTAATCATTTATTATGTAAAACCCAACGATTTTATGTTGCCGTGCGTCTGTTCAGAAATTGAAAACTTTTTTGTTCTTACCACATTAATTGACGTCATCTGTGATCTATTACTGAACAGACACACGGCAATATGGAATCCATTTGTTAACGAGAACACAGTTCTAAACAACTTAAAAATACCTGCGTTTATTGACGTTCACACGTCTCCTAAAAATTAAAACCTTTTCTCTACAATTGTACTGCCTAAGACTTCTTGTAATTGTTAAAAGAGTGAGTTCCGTTTCTGATTACCCTTAGCTAAGGTCCGTGAAAGAGTCTTGTATATTTACAATAGTAATCCTTTGTGATAAGTCCATTCGGCGTTTGAGGGACCTTACGCCCTGTAATCAAGAAAAAGCTTCCTACATACGACTAAATGTTTCATATCACTTCGATTACCTACCAAAATTTTACAACGTTTTTTCTTTCGTTCTTAAGTGCAGCTGACCAAAATGTTCTTAATGGTTAAAATAAATCCATTTGTCTTCGCTAAAAATTACAATTTCTCCTCGAAATTTCACATTTTATGGGTCCTAAAATTGCGACAAGTTAACAAAAATTAACAGCCATTTTCCCCACATCTGCGCTACTTCGAAGCAAGGGTCCTATCCATGATGCCTAATTCCTGTTTTCACATAATACATGTATTGCAAATATCCGAGGAGCTCTAAAAACCTGCCTCTTAAAGAGATTAATCAATTTAAATAAATCAATGAAAACAAAATTTAGGTGCTGACTCACTTTGGATTATTTGAAAGGGAAATTTATCATCAAAGTCAAGTGTGAGGACGAAATTATTCAGGTTTCTTTTGAAATACAGAAGAGTTAAGGTTGCTTTTTATTTTATGCGTTCAAGTCCTCCAAATTTGCGTACAGTTCATTGTCGTAAATATGCATGTTTAGCAGCCTCTGCAAAAAAAAAACACACACACATTGAAAGATGCTTTTCTTTCGATTTAGTTTGCAAAATTACACAACAAAAGAACTCCTCCCCCCCCCCCCCCCCCACCCTCCCTCTTTGTTCAAAACAAGCAGTTATACGTCCCATACATCTCTCACACCTTTCTGCCACCTGCTCGAACCACTTATATGACGTCAAGGTGACCATACTGCTATTCCGTTAGACAGAGAAACTGCAGCCATTTTGTGGTCCCAAGTGACCATAAAAACACCATCTTTTTCGATTCGGTTTACCCTTTTTGTTTAATTAAGCAAAGCAACATAGCTGTCGATCCAGTGAGTGAAAATGCTTCGTTATGACTCGTCCGGTTTGTTTTCACCATTTTGTGATGCATGACCAAAGTGCTTTTGCCACTTACCTATTTAACTCACTTGAAATACACAACAAAAACGAGCACTAAAGTATCATCCACGCTCTACGCTCCTGTTAGGTCTACACGTTCAAATTAAAGGACCACTTTTAGTGCCTTCAGTTGATACTGGGTCATGCCTCTGAGGCTATTACGTAAAAAAAGTCACAGCGATATTTTCTTTGTCTCATAATTCTTAAAGAGAAGTTTAATACAAAATAAATATTGATAAATGCCCATAAAGCCTTTGAATCAATTCACAGGACATATAGAAGTTGGCTATTGGCTTGCATTAAAATTTTATAAAGAATCTGACCTTGTGCTGGGTTTCCATTCCTTTTAGCTGTTTTGTTAAATCAGCAAAAGACGGTCTTGCTTCAGGTTCATCTTGCCAGCAGTTCAACATGATTTGATACCTTGGGAATAAATTCATTACACTGTTACCTTACTTGTCCTAAAATAAGTCGTATTGAATCAAATTTTATTTATCAAGCTAACTGAAGGCTTTGAATGCAAATGTCAAGGGTATCCAAGTGTGAGATTGGAATACGTAATTTTACAATATTATTTTCGGTCATCCTTGTCGTTTGAGGCAAAATAATGACCTTGACTTTGCCTGGTGTTGGCGTCGCAAAGTGACCCTATTATTATAACATCAACTTTAAGTTTACACGACAACAAAGGCGCAAAAGCATGACTCTATTACTTTGTCATTACAATAGTGCATAGTTATATTTCAAGCAAAGTCTTGTGGACACAGTCAAAGTACTTGGTCAACGCGACCACAGAATGAAGTGACTCTCGATACACGTCCAATAAAAATGCATAATGAAGAAAATGTTACTTTGCATACATATCATAATGTGACACTTGGTGTCTACTTAAGCCTATTAAGAACTTCATGTATTACTCTATAGTTACGGTTCTGGGGTAAGGTCTTGCAGCTTTTTCAAATGAAAGAAGTGTGCTAAAAGTTATTTCGCAGTTGGCGAACGATTATTTTTCCACATTAAACTTTTTTGTGCGACATTGCCGTTGAAATAAATGACGTAAAAGTAAAAGATAAACAAAGCAGAGTGTAAAAACAAACAGAAAGGCATTTTTCTTACAAGTCATTGTCAACGTGTTGTGGTTTTGGCATTCTGTAACCTTGCTGAAGCAAATTTGCAATTTTCTTGCCATCCATCCGTGGATAAGGAGAACCACCTAGAAAGAAAAATAAAGAAGGAAATGTTCACTCGCACCCACCATCCCTGTTAACTTCCCATCCACTGCTAACCATGACGACAAAACGCATTTATGACTTAGATTAGGATACCATTGAATCCAAATTCCCTACTCAGTCTGTGTATGGGAAATATTCTAGTTAATTAATCTATTTTTTAATCAGCTGGCTTAAGGCTAATCCTTCTTTGTCTAAGTCGATTCTCACAGCGAATCTACCAAGCAGATCTGAATACCTATTCTCAAGAGGGCACTTGACACTCAATTTTGACACCCAACACGAAGTGTCCCTGCCTTTGCTACCTATTTCTAACAATGGGGTAAGGGTAAAGGTTAGAGTCATTTTAGTTCCGGGTAAATGCAACAGTTAATCGTTACCTGAGGAGCAGCATTTGGGTGACACTTCGTGACGTTAACTGTTTGTATTCCGAGACACGATTGATGTTATAATAATATGTGATCTGCTAATCACCCTTTCTCGCAATCGGAGACTGAATTTCGAAGGGCGCAGCTCAACGAGGTCGGACCGAAGGACCTGTGCTGCCGGCTAGGCGCTCGGCCCCTGAACACGACCCATGTATGACCTCGGAGCACAGCACCACAGCCTGATGGAATAGGCCGAGAGTCGATTTTGAGGAGGGAGGAAAACCGGAGTACCCGGGGAAAAACCCTCGGAGTCAGACTGAGATCGACTGAAACTCAGCCCACATACGAACCAAGGCCAGAGTTGAACCCGGGTCACAGAGGTGGGAGACACAGTTGATGACCACTAAACCACCCTGACTCCCCCAAAGTCATGGTAAAAGAGCAAGGGGACACTTCGTGACGCTTATTGAAATCCGCGTGCCTCTAATTAGGTACAGTACTGGACATATCAAGTAAGCTATTTCCAAGATGCAAAGTCAAATCCAAAATCAGAATTTTACAATACTTGAAGATGTGATCTCGAAGAGGGTAAAGCAGCAAACTATGTGCATGCATAGATTCTTACCTACGGTACAGATTTCATAAAGAAGAACTCCATAACTCCATCTGTTAAAGAATGAAATCACCACAGACTATCATTTTGCAGATTCAAATTTAAGGTCATGCATGGTCGAATGGTAGGTCAACTCGATTTTAGACGAAACATCGCCTCTCAACCTTGAAGCGAAAACGAGTAAGTCTACTTACACGTCACTCTTTGTGGTGTATTTTCCATACAGCAGCGATTCATATGCTGTCCACTTAACTGGCAACCGACCCTGGCAGTTGAAGATAACAAACAGAATGGATTATACTTAATCGTTTTATGGTTACGACTTGGAGCAAAAAACACGTCATCTGACGCTTTTGTACCCTTTGAAGGTGAACACTTATCAAGTTGTAAGCTCGAGCTTCCTATACTTTTTTTATGTTCTAGTTTAAAACATTTTGTTACCCTTGTCTTTCTTTCATAAATGTTTTCCTGTTGCACATCTCTAGCCATTCCAAAGTCTGTTACTTTGCATGTTTCTGTTTCTCCAACCAGCACATTACGAGCAGCAAGATCTCGGTGTATGATCTGAAGTGAAGTATTTTTCACATTTTTGGTTAGTTGCAATAAATTTGACAGTAAAAAAGACATTGAGTGGTTGCGGGCATAGCTGTTTCATTGAACAACGTTAATGACATTTGCAATGACACAAGCAATGGCAAGTATC
>NC_090881.1:37847405-37863377 GCF_036669935.1 Montipora foliosa
TCGCAAAAAGCACTCTACTTTCTGTTCTTACGAAAATTCGATTCACTAACACACAAGATATTAGAGAATGTTTCAAGACCGCATGCTCCAATTCCTTTAGCGAATGTTCAAATTGAGTATCGTAAAAACCAAACCAAAGTAATTACGTTGGCCACTCAAAAAGGACGGAGACAATCTAGTAAGCAATAAAAAACCTCCAAATTATTACACGTAGGGCTACACAAGCGCGTGAAAATGATGCATGCGCGAGCCACGATTGGTTTTGGTTTCCCTTCTGATCGGTTGAAAAAATGGCGCGCGAACTTTGAACCAGTCACTGAGTGAAGTAATGTAAAAACCAATGCAATTCGCTAAATTACTTTCAACACTCAATTGCAAACTCGCTTTAACGCAAAAAAGCCCTTTTCCTCTTTCTCCAACAACCGCCTTCGGCGTTGTAAAAAACCCTGAGTACTGTTCGTGCTAGGAAGGACAACATTTCACTTAAAAGTCGTTTTAAAATGAACTTCGAGTAAAACTTCAACTTACAGGAAGATGCTTTAAAGCCTTCCTCTTCTCAATTAACGAAGAACACACCGGCTGCCATCGACTGTAGTGTAGTTCAGCTTATTAGAACTTATGAAAAACCAAAAACCATGCATCGAATGGGATATGTTATAAGCAAAATTTAACTTTCCAACACACACTGTGAAAACAAAAATAAGTACCTTAATATTAAGATACTTAGTTGAAATGGTTAGAGGGACTACCACTCTGGTCATGTCCCTGAGTAACCAAGGGCCAATGCCACTCTTTCCCCCCGCCGGCACCTCGGGAACAACTGGAATGGCCGAGATCGTTCAAACGCTCTTTCCAGATTTTCCCTGAGTTGGTCGTTGTGGTTATTTGCACCATCTTGTCCCAGTAGTGCTTCCTTCACCTTTTGATGCCATCAAGCGGCGGAATTTAGCCTGCATCTCCCCTCCCTGATATTTGTTGACGGGGGTTGTAGTGTTCCAGACAAGGTAAGACTTGTCTGTACAACTACTTTCATCAGCCTGCTGGGGAGTCAAAATCAAAGAATCAAGCGTGAGTTTTTCTATATTGTGCTAGTAATTCATTATTCACGAACGTATCCAACCACTGATACACCCAGAAGCGTATCAAATCAAACTTTCTACGGTTAGGTTCAGGGCCCACAGACGGATTTTTCCGCGCGGTGCTAAGGAAGTGAAATGTTACTGTCGCGGTAACTGACGTCATCATATCATGATAGCTGACACGAAAACCCCACTCCAAAGGCAAAAAGTCACCACACAAACTGTTGGTTCGCATCGAAGGTTTTTCCTCGCCTCTCCTCGCGCGTCGTTCTCCTGATCAACTGCGCATAAGTAAACAAACTGACCTTCCCGGTTTGAGAAAAAGCTAAATTTCCGGCGTTTTGAAATTGAATTAAATTTTTTTACATGGCACGTTTCAACCCCAATACAGAATATAGCTAAGCATTGATTTTTTTAATCAATCATCTTTTTTGAAAAAGTTATGGGTAATAATCCCCCGGTGTGTTTTTTTAAATGTGTAGTCCTTAAAAAGAACATGTCTTTAAAAGAACATTTTTCAAAATAAAAAAAACCATGCTTGGCTGGATGGCAAAAACGAATACAATCGATTAAATAACCAAATTGCGTAATCACGGAGAACAATTTGGAGTTTTCTTTATTGGTCACGTGACCATGGTCGTGGTCATGATGACGTCATATTTAGGTCATTGGAGCTTACAAAAGTTGGAAAACTGACCAAAATAATGCCCAATTCTCTCATTACTTACTTAACCATTACATCCTTAGCAGTCAACCCCCACAAATATGTCAGTGGGCCCTTAAGAAACAAAGAAAGACGAGCAAGACCGAGTTGTCACCATAGTTTCTTTCTTAGAAACTAAATTTTGTCGAGTTTGTTTACCAAAGAGCCTCCAATTCTTGGAATGGTATAAAATCCTTAGACGGAATTCAGTACCCCTATCCAACTTGTAAATCGTTATGGGATGGATTTGAAAGGCGATCCAAGCATACATGTAATTCAGTGGCTTTGTACTCATCAGTACTGATATATTTTGATAGAGCAAAATGTGTGTGCGCTAATCACTTATGATAAATAGCTTTCACAAACCCCACTTAATATGAAAGACACATAACAATCTTCCAAAGGAAAGATTATTTGTCACCCCTTTGACTGTGGGTTTGTGGGTTTTTTAATTTAAGGACGGTGCCTACGAATTAAAGATATTTTTTTGCCCCCGGTGTGTGCTTATGCAGGAGATGTAGATCTTATACAATTGTTATTGAAATCCAAAAGAAATTGGGGGTAACCACGCATTTATTCAAAGATAATCATACGAATATTTTTATCAAAGAGCTTTAAAAGACAAAGCAATGTATGGCATGTCTTCTTCTTTCTCAAATTGAAGCTTAATTATCTCTGAAAATGCATGGTTACCCCCAATTGTCTTTTTGGAATACCAAGAGTACTTACTAAGATCGTCCTTTTCTCCAGATAGTTTTAAACTGCGCAAAAATATCGTTGTCTTAGTACGCATCTGGCCAATAGAAATCCGAGTATCTGGAGATGCGCAGAAGTTATGCCCAATAACAATAGTAGGCACCGTCCCCCTTAATACAGTATTAAGTTCGATCAGCCTTTTTGAAGTCGCCTGAATGATCCTTTACGCGCTTGAATCTTTATCTATCTCAATGAGACAGACCAGGGAGTGAGGTTATATTTACTGGGTTACCTCAGATTTTTTTCCCCACTCCCAGAGCAGTTCCTTTTCTGTTTGTAGCATAGCATACGTGTGAGGTTTGACAACTGAAGGGTTTATGTAGCTGTGGCAATTCATAACTGAGGCTGCCTGCCTGAGCTGTGTTTTCTCATAGGCTCAGCTTGTGCTGCTAAATTTAGCTTGAACTTCTTCCAGATGTCAATGCCCGTGCAGTTTTTGGAAGGCTTTCTAAGCCAGTGGACGAAGCTGCAACAACAATAAATGCAACTGCTTTATGGCCATAAGAAATACTCAATACACTCTACAAGTCTGATTCTTGACATTTTCCGAAGGTGATATAAGGCCCTGCACTCTTCCAAAAAAAAAATCAAAAAAACTCTTGTGCTGTCTCACAAAGATCATTAGAGTACAGCTAAAAATTATTTTCTCTCTCTCATTTTATCCCCTGCTCCCACTATAAATCCACAGGCTCAAAAAGTATACAAGGTTAAAAAAAACCGGTAATCTTAAATTAATGTTTTGATGGTCTACATGTACAAAGTAGAGTGGGTCTCGTTTGAGCATTTCTGTTATGAAAGTAGACAGAATAATACTAAGCGTTCATACCTTTTACAACATTTTCTTATCCCTAGAAGGAGACCCGCTCGATCACATCATTCTGTCTCTGCCCTCTATCTCTGTCAACGATCATGAACTTCTGTCATATCTCCGATCTCTGTCCCAATCCCTTCCTCTGGTTGTCCCTACCTCTGTCTATCTCGGCTCACAGTGAGTGTATCTACCTGCCCGCCCCACCGCCGGCTGAAAGAATATATCACGCCACTTGTTCTGCGATCTAGAAAAACATGGGGCCAGTATTAGATTTGAATATATTTGGTTTAAGGGGCTACTATGATCAAAAACCACTTTCGTGGTTTTTTTCTTTAGATTTTAAATTTACACTTGACTGGAAAAATTTTGAGCTTTTGTGTTTTATTTAAAGGCTGTTTTACTTTGAGTGGTAAGTTGTGAATTTCACACTCCACCATTACTCATGTTTCCAACTGCCCACTTTGGACTTCATAGGGTTTAGAGCTAGGTAAACATATTGACATCATTTTGCTCACAAGTGTACAATTTCAGTGTGTAAACCCAGCTTATTAATGGTATACATCCAAATACACGAGTTTTAAAGTCTGAAAGCCAGAAACTCCCTTGTGGCACATTAATTCATTGTGTACACATCAATTGCATTCTTAAACGTATCGAGTCGTGATAGTCAGTTTCTCCTACATCTAGCTCTCTCACGATTTCAAAAATCAAACTGACCATTAAATAGGAAATTCGAGTTAAAATAAAACGTGTCTTTTTGAAATAAGGGGCTTAATACTTGGATCACTTAGTGTTTAGTCAATATAGTTTTGAAATCCACAGTATTCCCTTTAAGGTTTATTCAAACTAAGAGGATTGACAAGCTTCAATAGGCTAGTGCAAAGTATTCTTCTAAACCGCAAACCTCCTGCATATCTGGCAAAAAAATTTTGAGGCCTCCTACTGAATAAGTTTTCTACCTCTCTTTTTACACGGCTCCTTTGGGGTGACGTGTATTGAATTCAAAGTAAATACAGTAGTTTTTGTGTCGGTTTCTTCTTCTTACCCGAAAAAATAATTGAATTTGACAAGGACTCTAATATTCCCACAACATTTAGTGTTTATTTACATTAACAATGAAAAGAGGCAGAACCATCTGTCATATCACTTGCGCTAATTAGCTTAGCAGAGGTCTGATCTCAACTGTATTACAGAGGAAGCATGCAGTTATTAATCATCGCTCTATCACTGTTCTCCCCGCTAGGCTTGCTTGCGTGACCTAAGTGGGCTGTTTCGCCATTACCGGAACTCATAAAAAGAATGCAAGTGGTCTACAACAAGGGATCACGGACAAAGTAGTGTACTGTTCCAAGGATGGATGGCAATACATGTATCTGTGGCATCTATTACTATCAAATGGCATAACTTTTGAGTTTCACTTATCCCAGACAGATAATACAAAGAACATAAACACCATCTGCAACATCACCCCTCTTGAGTCTCTTATTGGGCTCCTCCTGTACTCCCTCTTCCTGCGTCCTGTCAGGTGATCCTTGGAATCTCTCCTTTCGCGTGAAACCTGCTTCTACGTCTCCTTTTATCTGGAGATTTGCTTCTCCTGTCTGGTGAAGCTCTGCGTTTAGGAGATTGGCTTTCCCTTTCGGTGACTTTCCTAGGCTTCACCTCTGAATCCTGTTCTTTGCCCATCTTTATGGGCACCAGTAGGATCCCTTTCCCTAGAAGGATACAGTGTCAACCTTCAGAAAAAATCAGTTAGTAGGTTTTGCCACTGGAAAATGCTTTGTTCTTAAGTTGTCAACTTTTTAAATGCAACTAGAAGTGTTTATGAAAATCTGACGTTTCGAGGGTTAGCCCTTCGTCCGGGTTAGCCGTTCGTCATTCGCTGTCCGAGAAGTCCTAACCCTCAGAAACGATCAGCTTTCCAAATCTTTTCACGGTGTATCTTTCACCTGTACCAACTCGTTTGGTAAAATCAATTTCTGTTTTCCAAATCTCACCACCGACGCAGTAACCACAGTTTCTTTTGGAAACTACAATTTTGTAGACTTGTTTATGTCCAATTACTTCCACAATGGTTGCAAACAGAAAGTTCAAATAGAGTGAAATCCACAAGTTCACTAGGTACCATATTCAAATAGTAGTATTGTTGCAAGGTGGAACTCATCCGTAACTATTTGAAAGGTGGTTCAAGCTAGTGTCCTGTACTCTCATCGACAAAGATATCTGTCAATCAGAGTGGTCAAATATTGTGGACTCACAAGGTAGCAGCGGACATACCACATGTTGACCAGTGTGATGACAAATATTGTCAATAAGAGTATCGAACCTCACTGAACCACATTCGGAACAGTTCCACCTGCGATATTAACGTTTTTGAACTTTGACTTTGTAAATTAATTTGAACTTTACTGATGCATAGCATTGTCTACGACTTTCCTTGCAATCTGATTTGGCTTATTTTCCCAAATGGACATTTCTGATTGGTCATTCCATGTTTGAGGGTGAAATACGGGCATTGCATGACCACATTGACAAGAGCAACGTTATCTAGACTCCTTTGACTCTATTTGGCAATGGCAAATTTGAGCCAATCAGATCTTGTGAGATTACAACTAACTGTGGTCATAACAAAAATAGAGGGACACCGAACCAAAACAGCTGGAAAAAAATATCTAAGCTATAGGGTACACTATATAGGTTGTAACCTGAGCTACCTGAAAGCTTACATATTATTTTACATACCATAAATAACATAGCATTACAAGGTACAGGCCTTTACAACAACAACAACATTTATTACATACAATACTAGTTCCTGTGAAGAGTTTGTCCCCCCAAATTTAGCAAGGCTAATCGAGTTGGGTGGACGCACAGATAAAATACTTAATTAATATATTTCCAATGACAAAAGATTACGAAAGGAAATATCATTATTAAGACATGATCGATTGAATGTTTTATATGGATAAAGATGTGAGGTAACTACAGTGAAAAAACAAAAATACAGATTGCGATTCTAGTTATTGGCTTGCTGATAATCTTTAAGATTCAATAATTAGATTAGCAAAAAGGTATACTGGTAGATGAGGCTTACTCGCAAATATCAAGTTAACACCTTTTGAATAAAAAACAGAGGGTAGCAGTAGTAAGGGTAAATCGTTAAATGCATTTTAGTGATTAATTTAATTTAAGACCAATATCAATTATGTCAAAATGCTTTTATGTTGTTGTTTTTATGTTTATTATTTCGCAATCTAGTTGTTTCAGGTTAACACGCAGATATAACATGTCCTGTGGTACAGCTCTACAGAAACACAGGAAAGATAATAATGTTCTCGAAAAGTGCAGGTCAAGTGGGATAAAACTGATTTTTGATGGCTGTAAAAATGCCTTCTACTGGGTTTGCAATAAAGCCAAATTTATTAGGATATGTTTGGTTGTAAATATTATTTTTAACACAAACATGAGTGAAATGGGTACACAGGTGGTGTGCTGGCAACCTTACTTCAATATTGGAAACGTGTCAGACTCTTTTGTACAAAACAGTACTTCCAGACACAGTAGTCAACTTATAAAACAAAATTGTAAAAAAAAACACAAACAACAAAAATACATGTGAATACAATTCATAATAAAACAGTTGGCCTGTCTTGATGCCATATGCAAACTCTCACAGTTAAGCCTTCTAGATTTGGGTGGAGACTCTGAAGGGTAATTGCACTGTGTTAGTGAATTTTCTCCAATGTTGTTTTTGATTTCCTCTATTTTTTGAAGAATGGAACTACAATCACTGTATAAGTCCATTTTTTCTTATCCCACCCAGCTTGACATTTAAGTGCATAGAACGCTTTCAAGAAATACAAAAACAAAGAAAGTACGATTAGAGCTCCTGTTCACCATGAAATAATAACACTACTGTTTCTTGTGAAGCAATTTGCATGAAAGAAAATATTGTCCCTGAAAGATTGCCTTTGTTCAAAACTAAAAAAGACACCTAAAATATTCCATGTGTGTTGGAAAAACAACACGAGGGACAGCCCCAAGAGGCCACCTTCAAAAATAACTGTAATACTCTTTGTTTGCCTCGAAAAAGTTTGCATAAGCATTGGTTTCCAAATATGAATGTGTCCTAACCCTAACCCTAACGCCTAGCGACTGCATTTTGATACTTATAAGGCCATAAATTCGGATAAAAAAAAAAAAGAAAAACAAAAAAAAAAGAAAAAAAAAAAAAAAACATTATCCCAAATTAAAATGCTGGACAGCTTTTCAGTTGTTCAAAGGTTCCTGTGCTTTTCGTAACCAGGTTTTGCATTTGTAAGATTTTATGTACCCAAATTTCCAATTTGCTCCCATTTCAATTCTAGGGAGACCTTGTAAAAAGACAGAAGTGTAAAAAGACCACACTTTGTGACTCTGGAGAAGTGCATTGATTCTACACTGGTGTCCACAGTTCTCCCAGTTATAAAATCCCTCACAAGTTTTGGGAGGAAGTATCTCAAAATGTACAACAGGAAAATAAAAAAATGCACAGAGTACAGCTAGACTCCATGATAATTCATTCAGGTAATAATTGGCCACAACTTTGCAAATCCGCAAACTATTCACCAATGAATTTCAAAGCAAGCCTCACGAATGAATCATAGGCATCCTGTACAGACTTGTACTCAAACCAATGATGATGCAAAACTGAAATTCAAAACCCAGACCCCTATACAAGTACTACAGACCACTCAAATAAATGAATAGGATTTGTTTTAGTGACAACTCACGCTCAGAACCACCTTTTTGCCTTTGTGAATGCAAGTCGCGACCAAACTCATCAATATTGCATCCTGTGTCCTCGCTCATTTGTATACTAAGGCAATGCGATTCATCAAAGAGTGTTACACTTCAATAAAGCAGGCAACCACCCCATGTACAAAACACATTTACATGTACATGTAACAAGCAATAGTTGGTTGTCCATGTTAGCTTTAAAATTCATATGAAGACACTTGTGAGTCCACATGTATCTTCAAAGTAGTGTATCTATCCAACACTGTGCTTTCTATCTTCCGAAATGCAATGATATTAGGGCATAATTCTTTCAATATGAATAGTGTCAAGAAGTATTATATACCCAATGACTGAAAAACTGACTAATATGGATTCTCTCGTCTATTAACAGCACACCAAATGTACTGTATTAACATTCTAGGTAGGGAAACCACCCTCCCCATTAACAAAAGTGGGGTTGAGTTGGGCCAAGGAAAGGTTTTTTCTTCTATGGGGGAGCCAATCCTCTAAATAATATCAAAACTTCGTACTAATAATTCTCTTCAAGCTAAGAGTCCAGTGCAGTCTAAACTCCACAACATTTCAACAACAAAAAAACTGACAACTTTATTTACTTCACAGGAAAAACAATTTGCATCACAATGAATAAGGCTTTTGAGGTATTTTTTGAAGCCCATTGATACAAACCTTTCTCTCGCAACTAAGAGGAATTAGTGTTTTTCACCTCTGGGAAATAACATCACTACTTTGTCACTATGTTTAGCTTTACATCTTTCTTCATGTTTTAGTACACACACTGGAGAATTCTAAGGCAGTCCATCCTACTACTTAGGATTTTTAACATACAAATCTCTCTACAAAATTCTACCAACTTTCAGAATTACAACACCCCTTGAAGATGAAAGCCACAACACACAAAACAAAAATATCTACAGAAAGTCACTGCTGTAATAATTTGCGACCCTTTTCAGTCCCTGGTTCAAAGGTGTGGTTCGTCAACAATTTCCTTTATGTGCACAAAAAGATCAAGTGACATAAACTTGCTTGTAGACGCAAGTCCAGACAAGAATCAGAGGCAGTATATCGAAGCAGGTACATGTATTGATCAAAATGCGCAAGTCTATAAACTTAACATCATGCTTCTTCTTTTATTTTTTGCTGAACCCAATGTTATAACACAATTGATATGGTTCATGTGTTTTGCTATGCATACATAGAGTTTCATCACTACCTAGTTGCTACAATCTCACCTTTTACTGGCAGCCTGTTATTGTTCTCTAAACTTTCCATGTTTTGCTGCTTATCTTTAACTATTTTTTTACATACATACATAGTTTACACAAACATTCATTTCACTTGTCCTGTTGAGTCTTTATATCCTTTGGAACAACTGAACAAAAAACTTGCTTGAGATACTTTGCTTTTGTAACTACAGTACCTCATAATGCCTATCGTGTCATTCCTGACATTAGTTTAGTCCTTTTAATGGAGAGATGGGTGTCTAACATCAGGGTTTGTGTCTGGATTTTGTATACAAAATTCCCCCCAAGGGAGGTAACTCAAGCAGTTTGCAAGAATCAGAAATTGAGGTTCAAGGAGTGTTTCGCGGTGTTTTCTTTGCTGAAAAGCCTACCTTGATATTCTTTCCCACATCCTGCAAGTGTAAAGACAAGGCACAAGACACACAGGCACCTTAATTTTTTTGCATTAAATCTTTCCTCAGTCCTCAAATTTGGGTTCAATTTTTGAATTGGGGCCCCCCCCCCTTTTCAACTTAGCACTTGCAACTTTTGTCAAGGGCTTTTCAAATGCCCGTGAAGTCCAAATCAAATTCCAAGGGGTTTTCAAGGACTTCAAAGAGTAGCACAAACCCTGTACATGTAACAAAGTGAGGTTAAAAAGACACAGGTATCATGCTTTCCTACATGTTATGGGAATTTTTAAACAGCTATGTACTAAACTATATGTAGTCTGCATACTGTAATCATCTACAAACAATTACCAGGCTGGACATTTTTCAATAATATTGAAATGTCCCCAATATAAACAATAGGCACTAATACAAGCTCGCTCAATAAAATGAACTGAAAACACTTCAAAAAATCTTTTAAAAAAGTCATTTGTGCATATCATTGTTTCCTTCAGTGACTTTTTTTGACATCTTTGACATCCTCCTTGTTGCCACTAAGGTTGACAATAGAAAGTTCCAAATTAACGACTCTTACAGCAGGATCCTTGGTTCTGTTTTGAACATTGCTCTATTTCCCCTCCTAAGATATGCATCAATTGATATAACACATTTTCTGTTTCCAAACTAACGTCTTGCCTCGGCTTCAGATATATTATAAAGTTTAAATGCACAAAACTTGACAATATCAAGCTTTGCACTTGTCCCAAGAGCCCCCCTTTTTCCTCTTGTGCCCGAGCAATTCTTGTTCAAACCATTTCGTCTTTTGTAACCACCACTTAACAAGGTTTACACTGAATTTTCCAATTGAGCAGCTTGTTTTCTGAATCCTTGTCAAGCCCAGGCCAACAGATCCTTTGGTGCGATCATTATAACCAGAGCTGTTCTCAGGTATATCAACACTTCCACTAATGCCATCACAAGTTAAGATTGCCAGAATTAAAACGCTGTTATCATGGGAGTGACAATTACTACACTGTCCCATTTGAATCCAATGGAACTCCACTTTGGCCAGGCCACGCCGTCTTCACACAGAAACTGGAAGAGTTTGTAGAATCCTAGGTTCTGTTGTTTTTTGGTGGATGTAGTCAGTTCTTCTTCTTAGTGTTTTGCGCTCTTCAGTTTAGGACTCACTTTTGCAATGTTCCTTGACTAGTGTCCCTTACAGTGTCCATTTGTTAAATGTGAACACAGATTCAAGCACACTTGGTTTGCAGATTTAATTCACTTTTATGCCAAGTGTTCATGGTCTAGAGTTGCCTCTTACACCATATTACCAACCTGTTTCATATGCCCAGAAACGGCTTGTCCTGGATTCTGTTTTTTGTTCCGCTAAGCTTTAACAGTCTGGCCTGATTTTTTCAACACCTTTTCTTGATTTTCTAGGATCTTTTCCACTTTCCAACACAGTGTTGTCAGGTGCCCATTCACTTCAGGCCCTAGATCCCATCATGTGAATCAACTTCAAAGAAAGATTAGCAGTGTCAGGCTGCCTTTACAGCTACCAACGAGTCTTTGTTACAGATGAGAAATTAAGTCGTTGCATTATCCAACAACTTGCAAAGAATAGAGGTATTTACTTGTTGCTAAACAAACGTACAGGACTGCCTTAAGTAAATTTTACAGTTTCAAACTTTTCAAGTCTGAAAAAAAACGATATTGATTTTTCTAAATCAAGACCTGCATTACACAACACTCATCCCAGTACTACATACATGCAGAAAGTGTTGTGCGAAAATTGTCACAGAGTCGTTGGCCTGAAAAATAAGCTCACACTATTGTTCCTGTTCCTTGGTAATATACATGTATCGGTACTTTTGATGCAAGAGTATGGGTGCAATGTCTATTTAGACAGACCAGAAATGTCCAAATAACTTGTCTGAATTGCATTACAAATTTTATTGATGCGTTTCTTTCTTTAAACGGTAAATGCTGAAACTTTTATTTTTTCATCGAAGCACACAGTGAGAGAAAAGTGTAACTCTGGTTGGACCAAATAATACCTTCGTCAACTACTAGTATCAATAAAAAGTGCTTATTACACTGTTAACACCATTAGATGGAGGTTAGTTTTCTTAAAGGAAACTCTGCACAAGTACTCTGCCTTTCAACAAGGGCTGGTGAGTGTGACTTTGTTCCCTGCATGTCTCTGTGCATTTGTTTTCAAGACTGTATTGTACCTACGACACAACCTCCACGCAGTTATGAGCATACCATAAAATGCTCCTATAAGTCCACCTCTAAGAGCCCCAGAATTAAGTCCTCCCCCACACTGGGGCGTAATTAGAGCGTTTACGGTAGTTACCTGGCGGTGTGAACCACTACACAATATAATATTTATATATTACATATTTCTCATAATACTACTGTAACTTGTCAACTGACTGAAAAATACAGTAAAGATAGTGTTGGCTTAGCAACAAAAATATTTGAGTTTAGGCAGCACTTTATCTTGTTAGAAGCATTGGACTGCACTGGAAACAGCTGGATTCAAAGGAACCTCACTCCCAATATTCAGGTTTTTTTTTGCACATAAGGGTAATTATTTTAAACCATTAGTAACTGTGATTTCATGTTTTCATGAAAATCTGCCTATCAAGTGGGTTAAGAATCTGGTCCATGGTCTACATAGGAATCACCTGTAAAACATTAAAAGTGTTCATGCAATTCTACTCTCAAATGTCACTCACATTTCGTGGACTAAAACTTCTCCTTCTTCTTGCCTTCTAGGCCGTCTGCTGCTCATGCTTCTGCTTCTACTCCGGCTGAGACTTCTGTGGTGCCTGCGCTCACCTTTGAAATCTAGAGAGAATGAATCAATGTGAAAACTCGTCACGTTTTTCATGCGATAATGAAATCAGTGGGCAGTATGTACTAATATTCAATGGTAACTTTCTGTGGTTACTTGCAAAAGATGTTACTTACATGTATTTATGTGCTTCAAATGCAAACAAGTTAACCTTGTCAATAACAACTCTATCCTCTCTTTTGGAACTGTGAGCATTGCAGTCTTTTTAAGCCACTTTAAATGTTTGCGTTTTTCATTCACTTTAGACCATTCAATGATATTTCAACAATTTTTGAAGATTCAAAGAGAGAAATGACTTGTTTTGGAAGTTTAGGAAGTTTCCCAACAGCTTTTCCGAGAGTTCATTGAGGCATTGGGGATCGGAGAGTTTACACGAATATTATTATCCTCAACCCTTTGCACTGCTTTTCTCAAAGCCTTCTAATGGCAATTGAAAAAAAAAAAAAACCCTGCGCTTTTCCCAAAACTTTCACCTCTCTTTTCTGCAAGGCCTCCAAAAGGTAAACTGTAGCATCTGTAGGCGAAACCTAAACCAGTACTGTCTGCCACCAAATGTTCTTTTCAAAATGTTTCAAATTGTGTGCGAACCTTCCATGATAATCAACTAGCTGGTTAAGAACCTCTCTAATATAACAGAAAAGGGGTTTGCTTTACCTCTGTAATCCTGATTTCCTATTTCGTTTGCGAGAGGATGGAGAATTTTCAGGAGACTTTTCTGGTGATTCTGACACAGATCTTTTGCGATAATTTCTTTGATTTGCACTGGGGGGGAGTCTTTCCTTTTACAATGGCTGATCTGATGCCAATCCTTCTTTGTTTTCCTCTGGTGCCTCTTCATGTTGCTCAGTTGGATAACTGTTGGTTCATTGACCTCACTTGACAGTTCATTCTCCATGCTAACAGTAGTAGAAGTCAGTAAAAACTCTTGTTTCTTAACTGCCAACAGAGAAATCAAGTAATTTTAAAACTAACAGGACCTGCTCCCTAATAGCCCAGAATTGAAAACATAATTAAAGTAACAGACACAACTTCACCCATGCTTAAACAGGTTTTCAAAAATTGTGCCCCGATCACCTTGAAACTTCAACATCCCTCCCCTGCTCCTGGTCTGATTTGGTGGTCATACACTACTAAAGAACAATATTCGTTGACTCCTGTCGGCTTTAAATAAAGACTTTTGAAGACCTTTTTGTAAGGCCAATCGCTAATAGATTCTAATATCTTTTTGTTCCTTTAGACTCTTCTATCTGGTCCAAACATGTGTTTTTAGCTGTTAGCTGCGTCAGCGCCCGAAAAAAAATCATTTGAAACCCGACACTTCCGGTTCAATTTTCCCTACCCACACAGGAGCAGGTCAAGTTCCCACTCCCCAGGCACAAGATATGTCAATGCTGGGGTTTGCCTGGGAAGGGGGTGGATGTTGAGGTTTCGATTTGATCGGTGCTTTAATTATGTGTTAGAAAAGCCAATTCACCAATCAACCATAAATTTTCAATACACAATACGTAGTACTTTAATAAATCATTCTAAACTGAGATCCTGGAATTCAATCCATTGATTTAACCTGTAAAACTAAATGCCGTGAATTATGGAGAAGAATCTAAATTCGCTGTTTTCACATTTTTGAGTTGGGTGTCAACAAAAAACCAGTCAAGAAAATTGAAGGCAAAGTTTTAGCCCTACCTGTCTGGAGAGTTTTGATGTTTCACCACCAAAGGTCTTCTAAATTGGGACATAAACCATTGAATACTGTCCACTCAAAATCCTAAATAAGCTTCGGTAGTCGTTACTTTTCATTCCCCGAGCTGTAACGTTTCTGATTACCTCAAAAGAGATTCAATGATCTTAAGCCCAGTTAATTTTGAATGTAAGTGACACATCCCAAACAAAGGCCTCAAAACGAACCTTTGAGCGAATAAGTTTCAAGTTGTGAACAAATCCAATGTGTGGTCCACATCAAAAACTCAAATAAATTCTGCATTCTCAATAGAACAACAAATAAGTTTAACAACCGAAGCTCTGTCCTGGAAAAATCTCTTATTTAACCGTACAGAAATGTTAACTGAAGTTAAATATAACCTGAAAATAACGTTTTTTTAACCTCTTTAGAAGCTATCTCTTGATGAATTTGCCTGCTTCTGTTGAAGAACTAGAACGTAAGACCCTGGCCAAGACGGGGGTCCCATGTTGGCTTCACACTTTTCCCGGATGAAGAATATCTTCACTGCCATATTTGGAACATTACCAGTGCCCAACCTCTTTTCACTCTAAACGCGCCATCACATAAAAGATATACAAATTCTATCCATATCGAGCGCCTCAAAATATGTCAAGTTGCAATGGCGTTTTCTTTTAAAATGTCAAAATCATCAAGACTTGCTTCGCTGCAACTATAATTTCTGAAAGAGCGGAAGTCAAATTTCACTGGAACGAATTTCATTTTTGGGGATAAATTTAAATTCACTCAGAACGTGCGAAACGTTTCGACAAGACAAAAGTGTAACCATTCCAAACTGGCGGATGCGTGCGTCTGGTGCGTGTGGTCCAGTTGCTGATTTACTTGTGTCCAAAAAAATGGGTAACAACCCATGACGGCGCTCATCCCATCAGAAAAAGCTTTCGAAAAAGGCCTCACAGTAATAGCAGGGGATAAGCCTGAAACCTGGGCCTACTTCGAAATATGCAGAGTTGCAGAGAGAAAGTAGACATGTTCACTTCGTCGACGTAACTCAGAATCTGGAAATTATTCCTACAAAACTCCGTGCCATTACCCTTGAGTGAAGCCCTGTCTTTGTTGCCGGAGTACGACTGCAAGCAGCCTGTCAAGATCAGTGATTTTGAAGGTGTGTTGACAGATCCACAATTATAGTTTAAACACTTATCGTAATTGGGCAAATGTTTCAGTTTCTTGAATGCGAAGGTTAGTGTCCACATATGAAAAATTCGTTTGCTTATTTGGCACTGCATGATCGTGATCGTTTTTCCTTTCCGCACTTTGCCAGCTTTTTTCAAGACTTTTAAACAATCCTACCAAAATTTATTTGGCTTCTGAAAAAAAAATATCCGCAGAATGATAACAAATTTGAAGAATCAGTATGTTCTACTTTTTCTTTGCCCTTTAAATTTAATAGCCTTGGAAACTATAGCTATTAATTAAAGTGAAACCACACAACGCCTAGGAGGCATTGTCGGTCCTAAGCTATAAAATGTCCGCTTTAAGGGAACCCTACAAATATTTATCCTTGATATTTTTTTACAAAATTTGTAATATAACAAAAACACCAAATATGTCCTGTAATGAAAATATGTAACCACAACAAACCCTCAGGACGAAACAAGGAATTGCAT
>NC_090881.1:37863477-37878477 GCF_036669935.1 Montipora foliosa
AAAAACGTTTTAAACCTTTTAATTCCCGTTAAGGTTTTATTTTTTTCTGCGCAAGGTCTGCAATTTGTCAAGAAGCAATCTTTTTTTGGTTATGGTTCGATATGCAACCATCATCAAGAGATTGCTGATAAGCAACTAAAAGATTTAAGAGGGTGGGGCTGAACTGGCTTTTGCAGGCTAAATTTTGCTTATATAAGATGATATAAAGAGAGGTCCAACAAGGCCATGTGATTGACTACTTACTTTTATTTTTTTGTGTCTTTCTACAGGTGACAGGTAAGCATTGTGGTGGGTCACTTGGGATTAGTCGTAATTTGGAGTGGTTTTGTTTTCTTGTCTTTGATTCTTTTGTTTTACGTATTTTCTGCCTCCGGGTACCTGCAGAAGCTACTTATTAAGTTCTTCTAAAATAACTGGTATACACTGTTACACCGTTTGTAATTAATTTCAATTTTCTTTAAACACTATTCTTGGTATTGTTCAAATCGAAGCCCCTTTATTTAAGCTCGCGCTGAGTTTTGAAACAAGTATTAGATATACCACCATTTGAAGAGTTCTTATCTCCAGATCTACGATGGTGGCCACAATTTCCTGGAAAATCTTCAATAATGATCGCCAAAATTGCTTTATTTAAAGGAGCTAGTGCCTTAATAACTTTATATTAAATATCCGCATAGTAGCCTCTTAAAAAGCCCCCTTCCCTCCCCTCCCTCCACCACAAGCAATGTTGACGCCAACTCCAGCATTTCTGAATGTTTCCGGAATTTAATGTAAGGGGATGAGGGGTAGGGGGGATAACCCTGGCCGCTCGTGTTTTATTGACTTCCTGGCAATCGTGTCTACGATTGTACTGCAACTTATCCAATTTCTCGTTGAAAGAAAAGGATATCCTGATCTGGAATTGACTCTCGAATGTTAGGCCGAGTAGGGGTTTATCGGGGATACGGGATATTTAGGTAAAAAAATTATAGGGATATAGGATATTTACCGGATACAAGATATTTAAAGGAGAGATTCCGGATACCGAGCATCAAAATTGTCATTGCTTAAAACAATAAATTAGGCTCGTTGGCCAATATAGAAGGCTTAAGAAGTAAAAATGATATTTACAAATGCGATTATTTGCATTTTTCCATCAATTTGAACTGTGTCTATCAATGTATCGGCTTCTCCAGAGAATACCTTCGAGAAAAAAAACCCTCCTTCTCCCCCTCAGGGGCACAATGGCGTTATCAGTAGTAACTAGAGTTATACGGATACAAACCGCAGATTTTAAGGGGATACGGGAAATTTCGGCCAAAATTTAATGAGATACGGGATACCAAGACCCGCCTAATAGCGCCTCTATGATACGTGATAAACATCACCTAGTACTGAGCAAAACGTGTAAAGCGACATTTCTTTGGCACTTTCTTACCAGCAAAAAAAAAACATTGACTCAGTAACCTAAGCGGGTAGTACTGTTAACATTTAGTTATAAGACGAAATACCTGTTTATATAATGAGATCAATAATGCACGTACTTTGATTGGTTCTTAACTATGATATACAAGAGGACCGATGCATAGCTGACGTTATCGTTAAAAAAAAAAAAAAAAAAAACTTTTGATTTTGATGTCATCTCTGGTCTATTACTTAACAGACGCACTGTAACGTGGAATCTATTTATTAATTATACAACGTTCACTTGATTTGTAAGCGTTGTGTAAAATCCTGTTTATAGGAAAGCCAATCACATCATAATGTCATTATACTCGAATAGTGTTTCCCTATGATCCATTGAAACGTAACTGTCATAGTATCAGGGTATAAAATCGTGTTACTTTTAAGAACCTTAACATTATCACTACCACTCTCAACGTCATGCAGCAGTAAGCTTACGAAGCAACACGAATCGCAATTATTGTCATGCAGTAGAGCTTACTTGCTATGAAAAGAATTCGTTACAAGTGTTGATGTCATTATCCGCACTGAGAGCTTCCTGGTGTTCTTTTTTTATTGCTAGACGAAACTACCACAGCTACGCCTACCTCTACAGGAAAACCAAGTAAGTGGTTGTATTAGCATTAATTACTTTAACTCAGGCCTTTAAATAACTTGTTTGAGAGGCATTGCAAATATTGTGCTTCACCGTATCATTTACCAAGGTAAATTAAACTTTGAGGGTGAATGCTTATGCGTCAAACTCTGTACGACCAGATTTGTGTACACCACATGACCTATAAAGTTGCCAAAGACATATTTGTTTAAGTGGTGGACATACATACACAAACTTATCTTCATTCGCAAGGAAGGGTTACGTTTTTGCAAACGTTGGCCGCGTAGCACTTATATTTCAACAGACTTAACTATTAGAGTGTAATGTTGAGTACTAGTTTTCTACCCATATAGACCGTGTGAGCGTTGGCCCTACTAATGGAATTGGGCCCACACAAGGATAGAGAAAATCTCTGACCAGGGTGAGACACCGTGCATACATACAAATATCTGCGCACAGGTAACAGAAAAAGAGCTAATAACGAAGTAAGAATACAATAGGATGGACTATTACATGGTTCCCTTGCATACATTTCCTCTACTGTCTATTGTGACCTTAATTAAAGTGATTTAATGAGCTTTCAGCCATCTATCGGACATCAATCGACACCTCAGTAAGTAACTTGAAGTACTGGAGTCAATACAGTGTGGTTTCACCTTCGATTAGGAACCACATTTTTTTAAAGCCGGCTTGTACTGCTAACCGGTGCAATATTATTCATACATTAGCAAATTTGTAATGCCAGTTCAGGTTTTTTTGCTAGTTTTTGATCCAGTGAACTTTCATTTGAGCTATTTGAACACTTTAAGATAACTTAACTTACCTCCATGTTCAGGAGATCAACCTTTTCAATTAATAGTTAAGAACTAATAGTTACTGCCGGAGAAGCTATTTGTGGGTCAGACCTGTATGCTCGTATTGAGGTAGTAAATAAAGATTGTTGTTGTTGTGCCAAACAGTGCTTTAAACAGAGAAAAGATTCATAACTGTTGGTCTAGGATTTGAATTTTGAATCAAGGGGGAATCAAATGTTTGCCTCGTCCCATTTTAGCAAACCAAGTTTATGCGGACCTGACGATAATGGAAGACTTTTTGTCAGAATACAGAGATTTGAGTAACCAAGTTTCAAAACAACTGGTGGATTCATTTGTGTCAGAGGTGCATTTTTAAAATCTCTCGTATGTAATCTAATGTAATTGACGGGCGATAGAATATCAGTTATTTATTTATTCAAAGTGTACATAATTTCTTTGATAAGAAGTTCCTATGGTTTTTTTATTTTATTTTCGAGGGTTAGGAATTCTTTGTTCAAAAGCGCCCCCAAGTGAAGAGATTGCAATGCTAAATGTTCAATAAACTAAGCCATTGCTAAACAAACACTTTATTACTCATCTATTTGTTTTGGAAATCTTATAATTTTTGTGTATAATTAGTTATTAACGATTCTGATCACAACTAGGAATAAAACTGAAGTAAGAGGTATTCCTTTATAAGGATTGCCACAATTTCAGAAGGTTAAGATGGAAGAATAGTACAACAATGGTTGTTGAATGAACTGAGCAAAGCAATCATACTGGTCATCTGTTTTCAAGAGTCAACTCTCCATTTGTCTTATTATTAAACAAGTGTTTTGGTTTTACTTTTGTTAGATGGATAAAGCATACCAGAATGACGACAATTATGTCAGGACTGAAGTGACAGGATTGAGGTTGGTAGATGGAACCTACTTTAGTTATTTCGACGGCGATTTATTCTTTTTTTTTTTCCCTCTTTGTTTTCAGGACTGGCAGTGTAATTGTATCCTTTACGATTTACTTTAAAAATGCCGTGATCCCTAGTGAGGGAATTTCAAATTTTGAAGCTGCCATTTCTGATGGCACTTTTGGTACTTATCAAGTTGGACATTTGACTCTTCTCTCACCTGGGACTAGCACTCTCACGTCCACCCCACCACGAAGCTCTCAACCAACAGGTATGAAGGAATGACCATCAAACGTTTTCATTTCCTAGTGGAGAGTAGCGTAACCAGGGCCTTGAGTCACTAGCCCCCGCAGAATCTTTGTTTATAGTGAAGATATCTGCATGAATTTTGAAATTGACAACTGTGCAAAACTCACGTTACGGGAAAGGAAAAGTAAAAATAAACAACATCTGATGGAATCATATTGCCTGCATGGGGAAAGACAAATAAAGTCACACGATGAAGAAGGCAGCCGCCATAAAAATATATGGGTATTATGGAATCTGACAGGGTTGTGTGCGAAGAAATGAAAACCAGCCCGACAAAAGAATGCATGTGGCGTTTGGAAAAACTGCTGAAATGAAAACTTAATGTGGTAATATGATAAAAGGAATTAATATGTGGGTAGTGTCCATCCTTATATACTCTGCAGTATTCATTGACTGGAATAAGAGACAGTTGAAAGAGCTTGATAGAAAGACGAGAAATATCTAACCCGTGACATACAATGTTCATCATCCGCGAGATAGCGTAGCCAGATTATACCTTCCGAGAAAGATAGGTCGGAGAGGTTTGTGCTCGGTTGGAGAATGCGTGGACGAGGCAAGGATGGGTCTGTTTAACTACATTTGAATAAGAGTGGTAATTGGCAGCAAAAGGAAAAGAGTATGCTCAGTTAACGAAGCAAAAATGTAAACAATGATTCCCCTATAGGTACGTACGCATACAGGATGTTGTGCCTTTAGCCGAACCTCGGAATTATCTAGACTATCAATTAGTCCATATCGTTCCAGTTCATGCGATTTGTTATTGCACAAACAACATAATCCTCTTGGAAAATTCTTCGGCTAATGGGTGTCATAGACCCCACTCTTTTGCCCTTCCATGAAACACTTTTATCCAAGTTTGGGAACTCTTGTTAGAAGTATAATGTTTTTTTCGTTTTTGCTTTGTGGACTAATTATGTTATTCCATATTTATCTTCCCAGAATTCCAATGCGCATGCGACACCACTCTGTTGGTAATTATTGGAGTTCTTGTGGCAATCATCATTGTTCTAATACTGGTCATAGCCTGGCAGCACAGAAAGCTAGGTGAATAATTTGATGTGTCTTCCAGGATTGTGTTCTCCATTCTTTTGTACTTATTGGAAATCTGATCTTCATTTGTTAGGCATTGCTAGAAAGAAAAGGTAGGTATTTTGATATATATATATATATATATATATTTTTTTTTCTTTTGTCCATTGAACATAAATATAAGATGTCTGCCTCAACGTTATGTGGAAAGTTGCAGTTTCCTGTAAACGTTTAGTACTATATCAATCACTGTGTTGCATCAAGGGCACAAAAAAAGTATAAATGTTTAGAGTAAAAAGAAAAAAAATTGACAAATCGAGGAAAGCTGTTTTCTTTGTTAAGGAAAAAATTAAAGGGGAGCGGCAGACGTATAGTGTCAACTGCCCTATGGCAGAAAAGATACTGACGAACATTTCCCATCATCGGAAATATTTGAATTAATCTTGCTTTAAAACAAAAGCTGTTTTAGAAACGACCTTCGTCTGCGAGAAGTTTGCAACGAATCTTTGCGGGTGCGAGATCGCAATGGTACAATGCTCAAATGGTGACGCACAACCAAAAGGAGCTCATGAGAGACCTTTTGTTCTCGCCCACCCAATAAATGATGATGACGTAACTTGAAAATCACCTATTTGGCCCCCTCCCGTTTTCTTTTTGGTTCTCCCATAAAAGAACTCGCCTGTCCGAAATAATGTTTCATTTCTTTCATGGCAATTACTTAAAAAAGGAAAAGAAAGAAGTAGTAATAATAAACGCAGGCTAAATTTGAAGAACTAACATGTTTGCGTACTCTTCGATGTGTCGTTAGGGCATACAAGGTCGCAGAAGATAAAGATAGAAGAATTTACGACGTGAGTTTTAAAAGCAAAAATGCAAAATGATTTAATAGACTGATATTGTTTTTTTCTATTTCTGAAACACCTTTTGCCATTTCCAGCAAGTTAAAGCATGAGTTGATTATTTCACAACGTAGAAAAACCTCGATATTCTAGGTTAATTAATGTACAGTCAACTCTCTCTAAGACGCACACCATCGGGACCGCCTCAGATGTTTTTCTTTGAGAGGTTTCCTGCTCATAGAGAGTTGACCCCAGGAATTTTAAGATAATAATGCTGAACCTGTGTGCACAGTGAATACGCGTCTGTTTAAAGTTTTTTCTCACTTATCTACTTGAACAAAAACCCACAAAATGGAACAAAAACATTTACAAAATTGAGTCTCTTGTCGTATTACAAACAGTAAACAGTACATTCTGCAAAAGGGAACATAACCACCTTGACTTAGGACTGTCTTTCGCGGCACTGTGTTCAAAAATATGTCAGTTTTTCTATTTAAAAAAAAAATTGGTAAAAGCAAGTTAAGTTAATAGCTTCTAACAGCCATGGCTTTGGTGGACATGCACTTAAGAAGAAAAGAAATCTGTGATCGTGGATTGTTTCAGGTGCAACAGTTTAAAATACTAAATGCGCTGACCAACGCTGCTTAATTTTGATACGAGGAATTCCTTTAGGTCGTCAACTAGTCTAAAAGCTTCTGTAGGGGATTTGATGGTCGGATCCGGCGGTTCAGTGTCCACAACTTGGCCTTCTTCGTCACTTTCTGCAACCACTACAACTTTGCTGGCAGGTTCCTCGGATTCTTTTTGATAGAGATCGATGGCTTCATCCCTTAGTCGTTGTCGCTAGTTGGGGAGGGTGATATGAACAGGAGGCTCACATGATGGAATCTCTTGGTCAGCAGTTACGTATTCTCCAGCTGTTGTCTCGCCTTCACTAATTCGTCGTACAAGCTCTGCGTATTCTTGATCCTCTTCTTCCTCAGATCTCTCGTTATTCTGTACCACATTGGGAAATCCACATTAACTCGAAGCACTTCTGAACAATTTCTTTTAGTACCTCATCCCAGGCCTGTTTGATCCACCTTATTGCCTGTAAAACATTAACTTCCTTGTCGATATCTGGAGCTGTTAGTCCGCGGTTAACACGTGAAACAACAAATTTCAGGAGACGTCAACAAGCTAAGAGCTGTCAATTAAACGTCTGGTGTTAAAAATAGTCACGTACAAGAATTCGTCTTCCCTAAATCGTAATTTTCGGTCACATTCAGATCCTCACAAGTGTACGTTGACGATTTCAAAGTGTCCGTTGTCCGTCTTATGGAGGTGTCCGTCTTATAGAGAGTTTGGTTATAGTAAAATGACTAAGAAACGGCCGGGACCAGCACCAGGCGTCCGTCTTATAGAGGTGTCCGTTAAGAGAGAGTTGACTGTACTCGTTTCCTATATCTATTTTACCTATTGATTGTAACAGTTGAAGGACATTTTGAAGTGTCATTGTAATTGCTCTAAGCGATCATTATCGCCAAGAGTCATTGCAAGCGCTGCTCAAAACATATGTTTCAGAAATTTCCCAATTATTTATTCATCTCCTGCAGGATATGGTACCGTTAGCTCGTCAGGCTAGCCAGCTCTAAGATGGCCTTATTTCCCGAATATGGTTAAGCAATCCAGTGCAATCACATTGCCATGGGTCTGAGTCCTTTAATTAACTGCTTACGTTGCTCGCAACTGTGATGATAGAGTCTTTGCTTTTCTTAAATGCAAAGTAAAGGAAAAGTCACTTTATTTAATGCCGGTAGTTCCTTCGGTCACGAAACTGGTATCAATGGAAGCCGACCGTGCTCCCTTTACTCCCCTTTCTCTGTCAGTGCTCCGTTTTAAGGACATTTAAAGCTACAGCCACACGGATCAGAGGAAAGTCAAAACAGACCTTGAAGTCACCGAGGATCGAGCCGGGGACCTCTCGCTCTGAAAGCTGCGCATTAACCAACTGAGCTACGACTGCCTGCAGTTAGTTTATTTTTGAAGAATAATGAAGCACACTAACGGTTACCAAGGAAACTTAACCCGGGTGCGTCATTTTTTTTTTTTTTTGTCAGAACGAAGTTGCGATGGAAGAGCTTAGTCCTACTAACGATCCACCAAGTAGTTCTTATCAGCAGTTAAGTATCCCCATTGAACCTGCAGACATGCCCTTACAAGGGACTACCCATTATGACGTAGGACCAAGTGGCCCTAATAACTCGGCTCGGAATGTTGAATATACACCCCTTGATATAAGAAAAGGGTCATGGGAAGTAACAAGAAAAGACGTCAAAGTGGAGAAAATCGTTGGTAAAGGCGCTTTTGGCCAGGTTGCCAAGGGAACGGCAAAGAACCTTCCATTCCATTCTGGCACAACAACTGTGGCTGTTAAAATGCTGAAAGGTAAAAGTCTTTTTTCTTAATAGTTTTGGTTTATGAACCAACGGTCAGTCCTTCGTTGTGTAGAGAACAAACATGTGTAATCCGCGAATGTAGCTACGGCGTACTTTGAGAGAAATTTTCTGTTATTTCTTACACCTTGTGTTTGGCAATAATTTACTTGAATTTGACCTCGAACTCACGAAGAGACAAGAATGAGCCTTGATGACAAGTACACGTAGTACAATTAATGCAAATTTTACCTTTGTCTTTTTTTATGTTTATTTGGTTTAGCAAATGCTCCTGCGTCAGACAAGAGAGACTTGAAATCAGAACTTGAGCTGATGAAGACCCTCAAGCCTCATCCACATGTTATCAAACTATTGGGATGCGTCACTGAAACTGGTAAATGCATCTATGGATTATACAATGATGCTACTGCAATAGAAAAAAAACAAAACTCTCCTCAATGAATGCTCAGTTGTTCCAAACCAAAACAGTTCCCACCTTAATTTAGGCTCAGCATTACAATTGGATATCGCATAGTAGTTCCAATCGTAACGTGAACCCCTTTTCGCCTTGCAAAAGTGCAAAATGTTCAGTCTAAAGTACTGTTTAAGAAACGAGCAGAAGTGTTATGTCGACTTGCGAGTTTATTGAAGGGCTTCAAAGGCACTCCACAGAAAGTGTGTCCCTCTGAAGTCCGACCAAAGGGTCAAATTTAAATGGTGGATGGAAAACATTAGCTTCCTAAGAAAAGAAGCTAAGCTTTATTTGTATTCTTTATCTAAGGAATTAAGATGAGGAATGTTTTATCAGTTTGTTAAAGCTCAGGCGCGTGACATTTTTTCGGTGACTGAATAGGCTGTTTTGATCAAAAGTTATTGCGTTTTTGAAATTTATGTTACTAGGTGTCCATATTTCCGTTGTCAACTTATTAAAGACGTTTCTTAAATTACCTGTACGCGGCGTTTAAGAGAGCAGGAGTAGAAGCTTTCACAAGGGGGACAAAACCGAGTTAATAAAACGCTGCGGTAAACAATGGCTTGGGAAATTAGTTGCATAGAGTGCGAATACATTATGAAATGTTGCGGTTGACCTAAAAACAGATTTGTCATCTCTTTTCTGAGCAAAGCTAACCCTTGGTATAAAGAAGACACCGAAATGCCCGTAGACAATTGTTTTATTTTTGGATTTCGAATGAAGACTCAAAGAAATAGTTAAATTTTCTTCCGGTTTGTTCAGTGAAACTTGTCAAATCTTCGTGAAATTAAAATACTCGTAAGCAACGTGACATCACGGAATCACATACCTAGTCAAACAAAGAGGAGAGGAGATGAGAGAACTGAACGTGGACAAACAAACGGACCGCTAGAGTTAGTGCCTGCTGAATAAAAGTCATAATGTTTCTCGTAGACCCCCTATTGGTGCTGATTGAGTATGTCCCTTATGGTGATCTGTTGGGTTACCTGAGAAAGAGCCGAGGATTGAATGACACTTACTACAAAGACCCTGATATCAAACCCCAAACCAGTCTGACGTCACAACAACTGATGAAATTTGCTTGGCAAATCGCTGATGGGATGAGTTACTTATCTTTAAGAAAGGTAAGCATGAGTGTAATGTCTTTCAGCAGTTAATACAGCAAACAAAATTAGCAGTTTGCATAGCATCTAATAAAGTATACCGCCGACCAGTTGGTTTAGCTGGTTTAGCTCCAAGTTACTGTGGGGGAGGTGGTTGCGGGATCAAACCTCTGGCAGTACCAACATTCTGGGTCTTTTATTAACCGAGGAGAAAGTGCTACCTTTCTGATGACATCTGAAAATGGTTTAACTATCTAGTATTCTCAGATTAGGACGATAAACCGTAGGTCCTGTCTCACAATTCTTCAATGTCTACAACCCTATAGGACGTAGAAGAACCCCATGGTTAGTGCGCTCTACTCCGGATCGAGTAGTCCGGGTTCGGGTCCCGGCCGGGGACAATGGGTTGTGTTCTTGGGCAAAACACTTTGCTCTCACGGTGCCTCTCTCCATTCAGGTGTATAAATGGGTACCGGCGAAGTTAATGCGATGGACTGGCATCCCATCCAGGAAGGAGTGGGGGCGGGGGGAGTAGAAATACTCCTAGTTGTTTCATGCTACAGAAAGCGGAGATAAGCTGGCGCCCGTCTAATGGGCCTTCTAGGCTCGTAGCAGAACTTGCTTTTACCTTACCTGTGTCACAACTCTTCAATGTTTAAAACCCTGCGGGACTTAAAACAACCCACACACTATTCAGAACGAGCAGGACACGGAATTCCCGGTGTTGTGGTTCTGTCCTCTGTGGTATATCATGGTTGGGATGGTAAATGCTTGGACAAACTAGTTACACCAAGATACTCCGAAAATGCAAGGGTAAAGAAAGATATGATATGATATCTATGATATGATATTAGTCTTGTTTATGGAGTCATTAGTATAAGCCTTATTAATAGCAACATAAGCATCTGTTATCAACAATTGGCATTGCCATATTATGCTGCCATTGCATGTTGGCAATGCCATTGTTAATTCTATTATCGTTGCTGCTGCCGTCACACCTGCATGTGCCTGTTATTGCCATTATCACTGGATCCGGGATCGCCACTGCCACTTCTCCAGTGACACTGATACTTGCCATTGCTTGTGTCATTGCAAATGTCATTAACGTTGTTCAATGAAACAGCTATGCCCGCAACCACTCAATGTCTTTTTTACTGTCAAATTTATTGCAACTAACCAAAAATGTGAAAAATACTTCACTTCAGATCATACACCGAGATCTTGCTGCTCGTAATGTGCTGGTTGGAGAAACAGAAACATGCAAAGTAACAGACTTTGGAATGGCTAGAGATGTGCAACAGGAAAACATTTATGAAAGAAAGACAAGGGTAACAAAATGTTTTAAACTAGAACATAAAAAAAGTATAGGAAGCTCGAGCTTACAACTTGATAAGTGTTCACCTTCAAAGGGTACAAAAGCGTCAGATGACGTGTTTTTTGCTCCAAGTCGTAACCATAAAACGATTAAGTATAATCCATTCTGTTTGTTATCTTCAACTGCCAGGGTCGGTTGCCAGTTAAGTGGACAGCATATGAATCGCTGCTGTATGGAAAATACACCACAAAGAGTGACGTGTAAGTAGACTTACTCGTTTTCGCTTCAAGGTTGAGAGGCGATGTTTCGTCTAAAATCGAGTTGACCTACCATTCGACCATGCATGACCTTAAATTTGAATCTGCAAAATGATAGTCTGTGGTGATTTCATTCTTTAACAGATGGAGTTATGGAGTTCTTCTTTATGAAATCTGTACCGTAGGTAAGAATCTATGCATGCAATAGTTTGCTGCTTTACCCTCTTCGAGATCACATCTTCAAGTATTGTAAAATTCTGATTTTGGATTTGACTTTGCATCTTGGAAATAGCTTACTTGATATGTCCAGTACTGTACCTAATTAGAGGCACGCGGATTTCAATAAGCGTCACGAAGTGTCCCCTTGCTCTTTTACCATGACTTTGGGGGAGTCAGGGTGGTTTAGTGGTCATCAACTGTGTCTCCCACCTCTGTGACCCGGGTTCAACTCTGGCCTTGGTTCGTATGTGGGCTGAGTTTCAGTCGATCTCAGTCTGACTCCGAGGGTTTTTCCCCGGGTACTCCGGTTTTCCTCCCTCCTCAAAATCGACTCTCGGCCTATTCCATCAGGCTGTGGTGCTGTGCTCCGAGGTCATACATGGGTCGTGTTCAGGGGCCGAGCGCCTAGCCGGCAGCACAGGTCCTTCGGTCCGACCTCGTTGAGCTGCGCCCTTCGAAATTCAGTCTCCGATTGCGAGAAAGGGTGATTAGCAGATCACATATTATTATAACATCAATCGTGTCTCGGAATACAAACAGTTAACGTCACGAAGTGTCACCCAAATGCTGCTCCTCAGGTAACGATTAACTGTTGCATTTACCCGGAACTAAAATGACTCTAACCTTTACCCTTACCCCATTGTTAGAAATAGGTAGCAAAGGCAGGGACACTTCGTGTTGGGTGTCAAAATTGAGTGTCAAGTGCCCTCTTGAGAATAGGTATTCAGATTTGCTTGGTAGATTCACTGTGAGAATCGACTTAGACAAAGAAGGATTAGCCTTAAGCCAGCTGATTAAAAAATAGATTAATTAACTAGAATATTTCCCATACACAGACTGAGTAGGGAATTTGGATTCAATGGTATCCTAATCTAAGTCATAAATGCGTTTTGTCGTCATGGTTAGCAGTGGATGGGAAGTTAACAGGGATGGTGGGTGCGAGTGAACATTTCCTTCTTTATTTTTCTTTCTAGGTGGTTCTCCTTATCCACGGATGGATGGCAAGAAAATTGCAAATTTGCTTCAGCAAGGTTACAGAATGCCAAAACCACAACACGTTGACAATGACTTGTAAGAAAAATGCCTTTCTGTTTGTTTTTACACTCTGCTTTGTTTATCTTTTACTTTTACGTCATTTATTTCAACGGCAATGTCGCACAAAAAAGTTTAATGTGGAAAAATAATCGTTCGCCAACTGCGAAATAACTTTTAGCACACTTCTTTCATTTGAAAAAGCTGCAAGACCTTACCCCAGAACCGTAACTATAGAGTAATACATGAAGTTCTTAATAGGCTTAAGTAGACACCAAGTGTCACATTATGATATGTATGCAAAGTAACATTTTCTTCATTATGCATTTTTATTGGACGTGTATCGAGAGTCACTTCATTCTATGGTCGCGTTGACCAAGTACTTTGACTGTGTCCACAAGACTTTGCTTGAAATATAACTATGCACTATTGTAATGACAAAGTAATAGAGTCATGCTTTTGCGCCTTTGTTGTCGTGTAAACTTAAAGTTGATGTTATAATAATAGGGTCACTTTGCGACGCCAACACCAGGCAAAGTCAAGGTCATTATTTTGCCTCAAACGACAAGGATGACCGAAAATAATATTGTAAAATTACGTATTCCAATCTCACACTTGGATACCCTTGACATTTGCATTCAAAGCCTTCAGTTAGCTTGATAAATAAAATTTGATTCAATACGACTTATTTTAGGACAAGTAAGGTAACAGTGTAATGAATTTATTCCCAAGGTATCAAATCATGTTGAATTGCTGGCAAGATGAACCTGAAGCAAGACCGTCTTTTGCTGATTTAACAAAACAGCTAAAAGGAATGGAAACCCAGCACAAGGTCAGATTCTTTATAAAATTGTAATGCAAGCCAATAGCCAACTTCTATATGTCCTGTGAATTGATTCAAAGGCTTTATGGGCATTTATCAATATTTATTTTGTATTAAACTTCTCTTTAAGAATTATGAGACAAAGAAAATATCGCTGTGACTTTTTTTACGTAATAGCCTCAGAGGCATGACCCAGTATCAACTGAAGGCACTAAAAGTGGTCCTTTAATTTGAACGTGTAGACCTAACAGGAGCGTAGAGCGTGGATGATACTTTAGTGCTCGTTTTTGTTGTGTATTTCAAGTGAGTTAAATAGGTAAGTGGCAAAAGCACTTTGGTCATGCATCACAAAATGGTGAAAACAAACCGGACGAGTCAGAACGAAGCATTTTCACTCACTGGATCGACAGCTATGTTGCTTTGCTTAATTAAACAAAAAGGGTAAACCGAATCGAAAAAGATGGTGTTTTTATGGTCACTTGGGACCACAAAATGGCTGCAGTTTCTCTGTCTAACGGAATAGCAGTATGGTCACCTTGACGTCATATAAGTGGTTCGAGCAGGTGGCAGAAAGGTGTGAGAGATGTATGGGACGTATAACTGCTTGTTTTGAACAAAGAGGGAGGGTGGGGGGGGGGGGGGGGAGGAGTTCTTTTGTTGTGTAATTTTGCAAACTAAATCGAAAGAAAAGCATCTTTCAATGTGTGTGTGTGTTTTTTTTTTGCAGAGGCTGCTAAACATGCATATTTACGACAATGAACTGTACGCAAATTTGGAGGACTTGAACGCATAAAATAAAAAGCAACCTTAACTCTTCTGTTTTTCAAAAGAAACCTGAATAATTTCGTCCTCACACTTGACTTTGATGATAAATTTCCCTTTCAAATAATCCAAAGTGAGTCAGCACCTAAATTTTGTTTTCATTGAGGCAGGTTTTTAGAGCTCCTCGGATATTTGCAATACATGTATTATGTGAAAACAGGAATTAGGCATCATGGATAGGACCCTTGCTTCGAAGTAGCGCAGATGTGGGGAAAATGGCTGTTAATTTTTGTTAACTTGTCGCAATTTTAGGACCCATAAAATGTGAAATTTCGAGGAGAAATTGTAATTTTTAGCGAAGACAAATGGATTTATTTTAACCATTAAGAACATTTTGGTCAGCTGCACTTAAGAACGAAAGAAAAAACGTTGTAAAATTTTGGTAGGTAATCGAAGTGATATGAAACATTTAGTCGTATGTAGGAAGCTTTTTCTTGATTACAGGGCGTAAGGTCCCTCAAACGCCGAATGGACTTATCACAAAGGATTACTATTGTAAATATACAAGACTCTTTCACGGACCTTAGCTAAGGGTAATCAGAAACGGAACTCACTCTTTTAACAATTACAAGAAGTCTTAGGCAGTACAATTGTAGAGAAAAGGTTTTAATTTTTAGGAGACGTGTG
>NC_090881.1:37883477-37893477 GCF_036669935.1 Montipora foliosa
CATCGAGTATGTTCACTATGGTCATCTAATGGGTTATCTGAGAAAGAAGGATTACGTTTTTGCAAACGTTGGCCGTGTAGCACTTATATTTCAACAGACTTAACTGACTAGAGTGTAATGTGAAGTGATAAATTTCTACCACATATGAACCATGTGAGCGTTGGCCCTACTGATGGAAATGGGCCCACACAAGGACAGAGACAAAAACTCTAACCAGGATGGGAACATTTTCCCACTGGGATATCTGAGAAAAAGCCGCAGATTGATTGACGCTTACTACAAAGACTCGGATGTCAAACCTTAAACCAGTGTGACGTCACGGCAGCTAAATGAAATTTGCTTGGCAAATCGCTGATGGGATGAGCTACTTACTTTTAAGGACGGAGCCTACTATTGTTATTGCGCATACCTTCTGCGCATCTCGAGATACTCGGGTTTCCTATCATTGATGCTTACCAATACTTTAATATTTTTGCGTGGTTTAAAACTATCCGGAGAAAGTGGATCTTCGTAAGTACTCTTGGTATCCAAGAAAGAAAATTGGGGGTAATCCAGCATTTCTGCGAGATAATTAAGCTTCAATTTGAGATAGAACGCCATACACTACATTGTGTTTTACAAATACTATTTATCAATTATCTTTGAAAAATGCGTGGTTACACCCAATTTTCTTTTTAGATTTCAATAACACTTGTTAAGATCTACTTTTGCTGCATAATCACAAAACGGGGCAAAAGTACCTTTGAAGTAGTAGGCACCATCCGTAAGAAAGGTAAGCATGAGTGTAATGGCTTTCAGCAGTTAATGCAGCAAACACAACTAGCAGTTTGCATTGCATATAATCATTTGTTAGTATACTGACGACCAGTTGGCTCAGCTGGTTTAGCTTCAAACTACTGTGCGGGATCAAGACTCCGGCCATACCAACACTCACGGTTTTTAATTAAGTGAGCAGAAAGTGCTGCCATTGTATTGACATCTGCAAATGGTTAAGTTCTTTAGTCTCCTCAGATTAGGACGATAAACCGTAGGTCCTGTCTCATAACCTTTCCAAAGTTTATAACCCTGTGGGACGTAAAAGAGGGTAAATGCTTGGGAGGGTAAATGCTTGGGGATACTAGCTACACCTAGATACTAAAAAATTCCTGGGTAAAGAAAGATATGAGATGATATCTATGATAGTCATGTTTATGACGCTTTCCTTGACTGTATTAGGTACAGAAGGTATATGAACTAATAGCCTGTGTCCGGCAAGCCCATGAAAATTCTGGAAATCTGATCGATATCCGTAGTTCGGTTTTTAATCCCTTATGATAACCGATTCTTTAGTTTTTCCTTTAGTTGTCATAATTGCCATAAGTACAATAATCTGGCAATGGTTGGTCAACGGCTAGCAAAACAACGACAATATACATTGAACTAGATATACTGTTAACTAGGTTAGCAAATTACAGCAAATTAGCTAATAAAAACAGAAAAGTAACAAAGTAACATTAATTAAGTACAATACTAGCTTTGAAATGGTTGATAGATGATACATGTATCACTGAAAAAGGAAGACCGTTCCACACCGGGCTTGTTCTTGGGAAGAACGAATATTTATATGCATTTACTGACGATGACAGGGGCATAAATTTAACCTGTAATCTCCTGAAAACCTAGGTTTATTTCGGCTGGGAAAGAAATGTTCGCAAAATTGAAATTGATCTTATAAAACATCGTCAAATCATTGATGATACGGCGTTCCTCGAGAGATTGTCAGTTCAGGTCTGCTAGCATAGCAGAGACGCTACTGTTGCGAGAGTAGTCATTAAAGACAAAGCGGGCAGCTTTCCGTTGGATAGACTTAATGGCAGAAATATCTTTGGCGATATGTGGTGACCAAGCAACTCCAGATACAGATCCTATTCTCCAGATACAGACGTCTTTATTCTCTCCGCAGAAGATACCCAGATCTATGCCAGAACACCATCTTTATACAATAAAAAGAGAAAGGTGACACAAACACCAACCCAGTATGTTAAACACATCACGCATGCGCACCACCATGGACAGCTGTTTTGCTTTTACTGGGCCTCATCAGCATGGTGTAGCTAACATACCAGACAGGTGTCTAAGACATCCCTATAACCAGAAGAAGGCAAAGACACAGAAGAATAAATTTCAAGCCAATCTTTCAAGCACTGGATCCTACTAAAGCAGCAGCCCTCTCTCCTTTCCACGCTTTCAGTGGTGCTGATAATACTAGTAGTTTTTTTTCTGGGGGAAAAAAAAAGATTGCATTCGTCGATGCTGATAAGGATCTCCTGACGGCATTTATGATGATGAACTTTATTAATGTGTCGAGAATCTCTAGCACATAGCACTAATTGGACCTAATTCAGAAGTTGTTGAGGGAATTGAGAAATTCGTCTGTCGACTTTACAAGACAAATACCAAGATTAGCAAAGTAGCAGAGCTGAGATAGCATTTATTTAAAAAGAAGCAAGTCCAATCAGAGAATCTTCCCGGCTCCAACACGAGACCCGTTGCATGAGGCAATTTTGCGATCACACTACCAAGCTATGGTTTGTTACAACGACAAAACATAAACTCCACATTACAATCATCCGAGAACTACGGATGGAAAAAGGAAAGCAATCAGTGGATGCCTGTCACGACAAAAGTTCTACCCTCACCTGAAGCAATCACCCGGTTAGTTAAATTAAATGTGGTTGTTCTCAACAAAGATGCTCCACGAACCGCTGCCAGTGCTGTAAAACTGGGCTCACCTGCAAAGAAGTTTGCTCCTGCTCTGACGCTGACGAGATCTGCGAAAATGTTCAGGATGAAAACCTCGGGGGCTGTGAAAATGACAGTGACGATGAAGATTCTGTTGATGATGAAAAATTTGACACTGATATGAAACATACCTATTTAAAATACATGTATCTTATAGTTTTCAAGTACAAATCATGTATTGATTCTGAAAATATTTTCAAGTCATAATGAGATGGGGAGACTATGCCCAAAGAAATCAGGAATTCTTGATGTAGCCTCGTTTCCAGGATTAAGTCAAGTGAGCAATGATTGTCTCCCTTACTTTTTGTAGATATGTCCCAGACATTGTATGCCACATTGTCACTAAGTTTGGACGAGAGATATTCAAATAAAGCAACAATCAAAGCAAGGTGACACGCGCTGACACCAACCCGGTAAGGGAAACAAATCACGCAGGGGCACAACCATTTCAACCGGTCAATTAGCAGCCATGGACAGCTGTTTCGGCTTTGCTGGGCCTCATCAGTATGACGTAGAAGCATAGCATTCAAATAAAGTCGACAAATCATGAATTTATATTCTAGCCTCGTTTTCATGCTGATTAACCATATTGCTTATTTACACCCTCCCTAAAAACCGTTGGAGCAAATTACAAAATTAACGACAACAATTTTCTAACTCAGTAGGGTCCACTGAACACTTTCCGCTTGCATTCTTCATAAGATTCCCACGGGATTACACTTTCTCCCTGACTACATGGCCGTGTAGCCGCGTCGAGCTACAGAAAGAGCGTGAAAACGTAAGCCTTATTTATGCTTAGGTATGATGGTCTGACCTGGCTTAAGTCAGTCCCTGTTTTATTTTTCGCAACGTAAAACAAAACTTCTCTTCACTCGCGGAAGGTTACACATGAAAAAGGTACAATAGAATAAGCTATTTAAACTTAAATTGAAACGAAAAACAATAATTTGAATAACAAAAGAAAAAAAACCATTACCCAATGGGAAGCTTAATTAAATATTCCTGTGAAGAGGTGTCAGTGTGCATACATTAAAAATTAGCAACCGTCAAACGTTCTTTTTTCTTTTCTTTTTTTTTTTACAATAACAACACCCTGGTCAGCGGTCAACTTAAAAAGGAAACAGCTGTCCTCGATAAGGTCCAACTTGAACCCGCGATATGGTCATGTCATACTGGTCGGTGGATACTTTGTTTTGACTGGTGTAAATTGACCAGAAAATTGATGTCTAATATCAAAGATGTATGCTGTAAATTAGCTAGAGTGTCGGCTGGAGTATTGCCTCCTCGATGGGCTCTAAACTTGAGCCCGTGGTATGGTCACGTGATACTGGTCACATTGGCATACGTGGAGGGGTGAACGGACGTTCGGTCGCACGGTGACCAAAACCAAATTTTCTCGCATGAATGAGTTACCATATTAGTACCGTTTATACGAGGGAAAATTAGCCGCGGCTTACACTGTCATAAGACGCGAACTACTAGGCCATTTATACGAGTGTGGCTTACATAAGACGCGAAATGCTCGAATAAATGGTTCGCGTCTAACTTCGCTGCCAACTGGTCCAATGATGACGTAATTTATTTTGATTCTTTGTTTTGGTGTAATTTATTGTGAAGCAAGATTTGCGACTTACAAGATAAATGGCTCGAGTAAGCAAGCAAGCGAAGAAAAATTATTAAACTAAAGTTTTAAATGTACAGTATGGTGTCCTTTGTCCGCGAGATCCCTGGTCCACGACTTTTACGATATTTTATTTCCTCGTTAACTAAAATACCACCAAAAACAATTGTGTCCGATGAATTCTTGACTATTTTTCTTTCACATGACGAAATTTCGGCTTTTACGTTATCGGCGATTGTACGGAATTCAAGTTTGTTGACGGGTGTGTTAATTTGTCTTTCTAGAGTGCTTCTACTTATGTGGCTCCGTGACTTACATGGCCATGTTTACTTGCATTGGCTTGTGTAAAGATAGAACGCAACGTGTCTTTTGCAGAACAGGTTTACAGATAAACTTATTTCTGCAGTTGGGAACGAATTTGCTGCAGAGTTTTAAACTTTTGTTTTATTGACTCATGAAGAACATCACCAATTTTCGCATACAATTAGGAGTCCTTGGTCCGCGACTTATACTACTTATGACCCCAGAGAACTTAAATCTCGCAAAGCAGATAAAGAAAACCTTCCATAAATGGAAAAGGTCTTTGCTTTAATTGAGTATTTTCAAAATCTTCATTATACATGTTTACGAACGGGTTACCTTCTTTTGTATGTATAAAATACCTATACGGTATTATAATGAAATGGAGCTTGTGTTGGGACACGGTCAACTGAAAATAAAATCACATTCTATACTCACAACGACATTCAGTACGACTGTAGCTAAGATATATCAAGGATAATAAAGAATAAATAAATTTTCATGTTCGTACAGAAATTATCGGGATTCACAGGTATTTTTTTGGGCTCCTCACATGATTAACGGACCAAGAACCAAATTCGCGGATGAAGGGCTCGCGATTACGTTCACCTTTTCTCGAATTACAAGAGAAATATTTCAGTTTGGAAATTACCAATTTAATATTATCGCAAGAGACGAAAAAGCTATCTCCCGGGAAAATTTCAGTTCGTGGCGTTTTGATCAAGGTAAGATATTTAAGATTATCCTTTTTTCTTGCGGCCCACGGACACCATACTGTAATCTAGTATCGATCCCGTGATTCAGTCGTAAACGAACACTTGCGGGGTGCAGCAGAACTTACAGTGGCTGAAGTGACGCAATTATCAGGTTGCTTAGCAATTTCAGTACCACTACTACAAATAGTAAGAGGCTGTTTGTCCATATTCACTTTTTCGCTGGATCTCCTTCTTTTGCAACACGTGATTTGTTGCTCGCGCTTGCCTTTTTTCTCAGGCGAATGGACGGGAGCAAAAAAGGGAAGTCTGGGCTATAATAACAAAAACAAGTGCATGCGCAGGAGCCGTTCAAGCCGCGGAAAACGCTTGAGTACATTTATACGAACACTTTCACGTCCAAGGTAAGCCTCAGCCAAGAAAAGCACAGCCCAAAACCCACGGCCAGGATAAGCCGCCGCTTGAGCTAGCTGCGGATGGAGTAAGGTGTAAACTTTGATTTTGTACCACTTAAATGGGGTGTTCGCGTCTAATGTAAGCAGCGACCAGTACAAGCCGCGGCTAATTTTCTCTCGTATAAACGACCCCCATTTTGTTAGCTATGGTGCTTCGCGCGCGCGCCTTCCGCGCGCTTAACTCCGCTATTTTATTCTCCACTTATATTCATCTCCAAAGGAGGAATGAATAATATCCCAGACGTCTTTTCGGCATCTTGCTTCAACGGGAATAGCAAAATGGTGCGCTCGGTTGACGAAATACATGGTCTTCCTCGTGATTAAGTTTTGGCGATTATAATGGTGAGTGATTTGTGCCTGTCAATACTTCATCACTTTTTATTTAATTTCTGATATTTATTCATCAATGCTCATCAATCTGATCACTGACAAGAAGTGAGGTCATGCATAAAGTTATTTATACAGTTGTGGATTACAGTTTTTTTCTAAAAATGGGCTTCACTCATGTAGATCGATGGTGAAACGATATTTTTGGCAGAGAATTCGAAGTACCCAGAAGTACCCTCATTTTCGCATACTTTCGGAGTCGATGATTTTATCAAAATACACCTGTTTAATGAGCCCGCAAGCGGCACTTGTGATTTGATCATTGCATTTGAAAGCGATTGCACAAACGCGGATTTCAGATTTAACTCACTTTTCTTTGATTACCTATGTTGAACGAAGGAATAATTAATTCGAACCAGGAAGGAAGACGTAGACAAAGTAGTCTTGAACTTCCGGTGGAGGATGGAGCTTAGTGTGGGCGTGGCACCTGGATCAAAGTATTTAAGGACTGGAGTTGTAGAAAGGATCTTCTTTGTCTCTTCCAGGGCTGCACCATGAACTTGGTCATCCCAAAGGAACTCGTTGTCGTTCTTAGTGAGCTCACGTAGGGGAGTTGTGATCTTTGAAAGTCTCGGGGCAAACTTCTGTAGGTAATTAGTCATCCCTAAGAGGAGTTGGATGCTCTGTTTGTCAGTTGGTGTTGGCATCTCTCTGATTGCCTTGACTTTTTCAGGGTTAGGTTGTAGCCCATCAGCGGAGAGCACATAGCCCATGTACGTGATTCCTTAAGCGTTAGCTGCAGCTTTTCCCTATTCAGTTTTACACCTTTATCTCGGCAGCGTTGAAGGAGAGCAATGAGTTTTTTTTATCATGGTCTCTTACTGCTTCATCATCATTAACTCCACATCCTAATACAAGGATGTCATCAGCGATCGCTTTGCATCCGTTCAGTCCAGCTAATGCCTGATCCAGTCTTCGCTGGAAATCTTCAGGGGCTGGTGAGATGCCGAATGGTATTCGGAGCCATCTCTATCTTCCCCACGGAGTGCCAAATGTAGTTGTGTAACTGCTGTCCTCGTCCAAGGACATGTGCCAAAACCCATTTTCGGCATCTAACACTGTAATGCACCTTGCATTTGTTAGCTCATGAAGGACATCCTCGATTGTCGTCAGCGGGTAGTGGTTGCGTTTAAGGGCTTGGTTGAGTGGTTTGGGGTGCACACACAGTCGGACATTACCATTTTTCTTCAAAGTGACGACAGTTGCTGATATCCAGGAGGTTGGAACATTTACTGGTGCGATGATGTTAAGTCCTTCCGAACGATCCGGTTCCTCTTTTAGCTTTTCTTTAATGGCGATTGGCACCTTTCTTGTTGGGAGTTGAACTGGTGGTACGTTCGGGTCAATTTCAAGGTGGAGATCACCTTCTAACTTTCCGTCTCTCCTGAATACATCAGCATGTTCTTTGTGAATAGATTCTGCTGTAAACGATGTTGTGCTGTGCAAAGGCTCTTCAGACTGAATAGCCATGATGTTTTGTCGGACCACAGAGATGAGTTGCATTCGCTCACTGGCTCGTAAGCCAAGCGGAGGCTTTTCTTTTCCTTTTACAACTACAAATTCCACACTGTGTTTCCTTCCATTTCCGGGATTCACAACTTGGACACCTTTCTTGCCGATCGGCTTCTCCTCAGTTTTGTTTTACATAACAAGGGTACGCCTGCATTGTCCAGCAGGGATAGGCTGCCTTCACCATACACTTCTTTGAAAGACTCTTCAGGTAAGATGTTCATGGCCGCACCAGTGTCCATTTGGAATGGGACTCGATGACCATTTAATAGCATTGCCGCAAGTAGTTTGTCTTTACGATCAGGGTTTTCCACAGCACAGACTTGCTCCTAAACATCAGCACAAGCGACATATTCGTCAAAGTCAGAATCCTCCACTGCATGTCCTGGCTTGCGGACGTGTCTCAGTGTGGGAGGTTTAGAGGATGTGGCCGAACTGGGTGGAGGTGGTTTGGTTTTGCAGGTCACCGCAAAGTGGTTTTGGATTCCACAATTAGAGCAGGTCTTTCCCCATGCAGGATATTTAAGCTCGTTCCAGACATGCGTTTTGGCGCGGACATTGCAGCGAATTTCTCTGGGTTTCTTTTCATTGGACTGACTGATTGCACTGACTTCCTCGTGATTAATTTCTTTCAATTGTTGGCTTGAGGTCTCATAGGATCTACAGATATCAATGCATTCCTTCAATGTGAGTTTGGAGACTTGTAGGAGCTTCTTGCGAGTTTGATTGTCTCTTACTCCAATGACAATCCTGTCTCTAGTAAGACTGTTATCCAACACTCCGAAGTTACATGCCTTCGCCAATGCCGTGACGTAGGCATCCAGAGATTCATTTGGTTCTTGGTCTCTCTTGTTAAATCGGTATCTCTCGTAGATTTCGTTTGTCTCTCCGATACAATAACGCTGTAGCTTTTAGAGAACACTATCAATGTCCTTCTTATCGTCTTCACTGTCAAATTCTAATCCTTCGTACACATCTAGAGCATCTGAGCCAATACAAGTTAGCAGTGTGGCAGTTCTCAGCAATAGAAATAGTAATAAGAAACGCAGGCTAAATTTGAAGAACTAACATATTTGCGTACTCCTCGATGTGTCGTTAGGTCATACAAGGTAGAAGAATCTATGACGTGAGTTTTGAAAGCGAAAATGCAAAATGATTTAATAGGCTGATACTGTTTTTTTTTTTAAATCCTGAGTTGATTTTTTCACATCGTAGAAAAACCTGGATTTTCGAGGTTAATCAAAGTACTCGTTTCCTATATCTATTTTACTTATTGTAAAAGGACATTTTGAAGTGTCATTGTAATTGCTCTAAGGGTTCATGCTCGCCAAGAGTCATTGCAAGCGCTGTTCAAAACATGTGTTTTTAGAAATTTCCCAATTATTCATCCATCTTGTGCAAGATATGGTATGGTTAACTCTTTAGGCTGACCAGCTCTAAGATGGCTTGATTGCCCATATATAGATTTTTTTCATTTTTATTTTTATTTTTATTCTATTTTATAAATTTTTTTTTTTAGAGCAATTCAGTGCAATCGCATTGCCGTATTTGAGTTTCTTAATTAACTGCTTAAGTTGCTCCCAGTTGTGATGATAAGAGTATTTCCTTTTGGTAATTGTAAAGTAAAGGTGAAGTCACTTTATTCAATGTCGGTAGTTCCTTAAGTTACGAAACTGGCATCAATGGAAGCCGACGGTGAAGGATATTTAAAGCTACACGGATCAGAGGAAAGTCAAAACTGACGTTGAAGTCACCGAGGATCGAACCAGGGACCCCTCGCTCTGAAAGCTGCGCATTAACCAACTGAGCTACGACTGCCTGCAGATAGTTTATTTTTGAAAAATAACAAACTTCAAGTATACTAACGGTTATGAAGGCAATTTAACCCGGGGGCTTCTTTTCTTTCAGAACGAAGTGGCGATGGAAGAGCTTAATCCTACTAACGATACACCAAGTAGTTCTAATCAACAATGAAGAATCCCCATTGAACCTGCATAGATGCCGTTACAAGGGACCACCCATTATGAAATAGGACCAAGTAGCCCTAATAGCTGCCCTCGGAATGTTGAATATGCACCCCTTGATATAAGAACAAGGTCATGGGAAGTAACACGAGAAGACGTCAAAGTGGAGAAGATCATTGGTAAAGGTGCTTTTGGCCAGGTTGCCAAAGGAACGGCAAAGAACTTTCCATTCCATTCTGGCACAAAAACTGTGGCTGTTAAAATGCTGAA
>NC_090881.1:37898477-37900977 GCF_036669935.1 Montipora foliosa
ATTTATTTACTTATATAGCGCCCTTTAACATTTATAGAATGATCAAAGGCGCTTTACAATCCAAGAAAGCTAATATTTGCAATAAATAATTACAATAAAGATGTTATTTACAATAGATAATTACAATAACAGTACTAAAATAAAATAATAATAATAATAATAATAATAATAATAATAATAATAAATAATGAATAAATGAATGAATGAATAAAAAGTACATAAATAAAATTTAAAATAATGATAAGATCGTAATGCAAATCTAAAACGCTAGCTTAAAAAGATAAGGCTTTAAGAGATTTCTTAAATAGCGCTAGCGAATCAATCGTGCGGATGTGCGCAGGCAAGCTGTTCCACAGCGCAGGCGCAGAGGCATGAAACGAGCGGCCACCGAAAGTTTTGCGCATAACCCCTTTTGGGCGTTCTAAAAATATTGTATCATTATTGCGTAGTGAATATCTAGACGATGATCTAATACAGATCAGGTTACTTAAATAACTAGGGGCCATGCCATGAATCGCCTTAAAAGTAATCTTCAAGATCTTGAATTAAATACGATAATTTACTGGAAGCAGGTTATCACTTATTCACACCGTCAGGAGGAAGAGAAAAATATACAATCGAATGATAATAGCTTGAATTAGTTGCGGTTTTCCATAATCGACCATTTTACCTCCATAACGTTACAGACGTAAATATCTTCAGGTGGGTAAATATTTTTCCTTTCGATTTCGTCAGCTCGACGTTGTACGTATTCGACATCTTGTAGAACTTACAGTCCTTAGGACTGACCAAAATCATCAACGACTTAAAACAAGGTTTTTTAAGCACTGGGTGAGACAGTTGTAGCCTTAGCTTACTTTTAAGGGAAAGCTTGACTATTGTAACAAGACATATCGATAACTCTGCAGTTTTCCAATGACGCGGTCAAAATGGCAGCTGCAGTTACTCCTCGTCTATTTTTACCAAATCAGTTGTAGACAATTTATATTTATCTGTTTGGTCCCTTTAGGTTGCTACCCAGAGCCGGAACAGCCGACAGCCGGTCTATAGTAAGCTCCCCGAGTCGATCGACAGATCATTCCACAATCGTTTGTTAAGAAATTTCCCTCAGTATGGTGGTATCATTCCCAAGTGTTACAGATTGGATTTTGCCAATCGTTTTGACTTTAACATCATTAAAGATATCAGGTAAGACGTCAACTAAAATTCACTGAGTGAAATCCTGTGTTTTGTTTTGTCATTGTCTGTGGATCTTTGATCATGTTTTTTCCGCTTCATCATTTCAGAGGCTCAATTTTGGACAAAAACGCCTCGTGATCCTTTTATCGTGGTCGATGGGGTTAACAATACCAACGTAGATCTTGTGTGGGGATACAGTGAACCAGAGGACCGAATCACTTTTGTCGCCATAACCAGAAAAAGGCAACAAGTAGGGACAAACGATGAAATTACGATAGCATCGAGATTCGGCGCGGGTTCCGACTTTATAATAAAGAATCGAAATCTTCTTAGCAAATACAATCCTCGTCAACCCGCAACCCTGCAGTTACTGAACGTGAAGGATGGTGACGAATATGTGTACAGTATGAGCGTTTTTTACCGTGACGCACAAGGCGGAGGGAGAAATTCGTTTGACTCGGTCTTTGTTGACGTGAAAGGTGAGAAACCACTCGTTTCAAGTTGATATTTACTGCTTTATAACATGTAAAAGCTCAAGAACCAAAGTATTTTGTTTGCGGTAGAACGTCATTTCTCATGTACTATGCTTTCGCGCCCTCTTTTAAGACACTAATCTTATGCCCTAGTCCCATTTGTTGACGTGAAAGTTGAGAAACGGGGAATCTTAGACAGTTGATCATTACCGGTTGCGAGGTTTCTGGAATCCCTACCGACTTTAGAGTAGAGGATCCAGATTTTCGTAGCAAATTTAACCCTCGCCAAACCGCAACCCTGCAGTTGCTGAACGTGAAGAATGGTGAGGAATATGTATACACCATCACAGTGAGTTATCGTGGTGCGCAAGGCATACTGGTAAATTGGGATGACTCTGTCTTTGTTGACGTGAAAGGTGAGAAACGTTTTTTAGTCCACGAGAAACCTTAACACTTGGCGTTATAAAGTAAAACAACATGGGATGTTACTTAGTTACAAGACGAAGAGACCTAAGAATATCCCCACATCGTGTTTCTTTAGCTAATTATTTATATACATATTTGTGAGACAGCCCACCTGATAGTCATTTCTGAAACTAATTAAGGTGATTATTGTTGGCCGTACCTTAGTCGGTCCTGTTGATTTTGTTTCGCCTTATCGGTCTCGATTCTAGGTTATCCATTATTTTGCTTTACGAAGACACCTCTTGGTTCACTATTCCCATCGTGTGGTAAACCCTCGGCTGTGTTGTAATCGTGAAACCTCTTGACTCCGCAAGTACTTCTTTGGTAATGCAAATTTCTCTCTCTATATATATATTAGTCCTTATTGCCCCCAATAGGGCATA
>NC_090881.1:37908477-37928477 GCF_036669935.1 Montipora foliosa
GCTGGCTCAAGTTCTTGAATAAAGAAGGTCTCTTTTATTTTACAATGATAGTCTGTTTTGCCCTTCGCTAAAATATCAAAATGATCCCACTTGATGTTATGTCCAGTGGCCTTGACGTGGTCAGCAATGGCTGAAGTATCGTCACTTTTAGCTAGGGCCTTAAAATGTTCGGTTTTTCTATCGTGAAGCCGCCGTTTAGTTTTACCGATGTAAAAATTGTTACAATCCCAACAATTTGCTCTGTAGGTTCCAGTCCCCTCATCCGCTTTGTTATACATAAATAGCTGTTTTAAATTTCAACGGTTACTTTTGAAAATGTATGTACAGCACATACGAAACGTCAAGTCATGATCAAAATGAACAAGTTCAATATGTTTATCACTGCTGTTTGTGTCTTATTTTTGATCAAACTACGATGGCCCAAGAACAAAAGTATTTTCGAGGGATTTCGCAACCGCGTTATAGCATTTTCTGCGGATAGCACCTCTTTTTCTACAAAGGAATCTGGTCTTCGCTCGGGTCTTATCACACCTAGCATTTGTTATCATACATTAATTAATTTACATGGACAAATAAAGTTTATAAGTTAACTTATATAAAGCTGACTCAGAACAACTCCGTTAAGCGTAAAGAAAGAAAAAAATTATTCTCGCCACCTAAAACGCCTAAACCTTTTCCCCTCATTTGAAGTTTAAAATACCACCTTCGACTAGCAGAAGCTATCAGAGTACGATCTAAGGAGATTTGTTTACATCACAGCGCGCGGTTGGGGAACGGGAAGCTAGCAACTTGAGGTTTCTTCAAATAAGTTGAATTTATTTCTTGGAGTCATTCTGCATATATTGCATTTCGCATAATTATGCCATTCCGCAAACTCATTCCTCCTTTTACCCTCACCGATAATAAATAGCTTATTGGATCATCAAGTGTATAGTATCGTGGCATATTTTCAATCGTCTCTTGTATTTTTGACTCGCCAAAATAGAGCGAGACTCGTAAAAATATCGCAACGTACTACACACTTTATGATCCAATAACCAATTCAACTTTTTTGCACCACATCTTTAGCAATAACATATATTTGCAATGTTATGATAAAAAAAATTATTATTAACATGTATCATCAGAAAATGATTGTTTTTTTCCAACTATCTAGTTCCTCCAAGGATGATTACACTGCCTGCTAGGAAAACTCGAAATGGTATTGGATCAAATTTAACACTTACATGCGAAGTGTCTGGTGATCCATTGCCAAACATCACATGGACAAGAGAAGGTGCCACCACTAACCAGTTGGTAAATGCCACTGGTTCCGTTTTGAATCTTGTAAGGATACAGTTGAATGACGCTGGATCGTACAGATGTACGGCTGATAATGGATATGGAGTTGTTTCAAGTCTTGCGTCTGTTAACATAATTTGTAAGTTACGAAAGGAAATAAGATATATATATTTTTTGACCATGCAAAGGACTATCATTGTAGAGACCGTGCATAGATTTCATTCTAATGGGGCGTAAGGTCTTTATAGGATTCTGCGTTTGGGTGGCACACCCGGACATCAAAGAAAGCAGAACCTTGGCTTGCCCAAAATCTACGTGCGCGAATGTCAAGCCGAGCGCCAGGGGCTCAATTAGAACCTCTTGGTAAGACTTCGCCATTGATCTCCTGTAAGACTGGTTGCACTTCAATATCATGAAACATGGCATTCGGCATTTCAACGTAGAGATCACGGAGCTCATTATGCCGATGGATAATAAAGCCCCCTCGTCTGCATATCATAGCATGGTCAGCACTGAACTTATCCCCACAGAAACAGACCGAAGGGATATCGTTGATTTTGCCAATCATACCTCAAGGCAACGGCATCTCTAAACTCTTATTGAGAGTATAGACCATGTCCTTAAGCGGGATTACTGTCAATCAGCTTGATACGCCTTTCTTCATAGCAAGATCAGCGGCTTTCCTAGTCTTACTTGATAGGGAGTTTCTCACATTTTCACACCTCTCCTGCAAAGCTATATATTTCTCTTTATGCACGCTTTGATGCAAAGTTCTTACTACAGTGTTATCCAGATGCTCGTGTGCTTGTAAAACTATCTGCGTTACAAGCGGGGCTAATATCTTGACGGACAATGCGTACTCTGACTCCGCTTGTTTTCTAGGGTTCGTAAAACTCAGTCCTCCCATCCGTACTGGTAGATCCAAAAGATCTCGCTCACTCTGTGAGCAGTTATGCCCCGTGATGGCAGGTATCAGTATGTCAAAGATTGTGCACTCTAGCGGTTCCATCAGATCATGAATGTCTCAGAAGCGTTCTAAGGAAATACGTCCAGCGATGTCACAGTCCAAATGTGAAGGCCGCATAATGCATGACCTGGACCCAATAGCTGCGTTTACGTGCTTGTGGCCCTTGCTCGGTGATGTTGATTGCCTTGCCCCTGAACATCTCTCTCTCCCCAGCAGCATCTTCTTTCTTTGGCTTAGTAATCAGTCAACACTTTTTTGAACGGGGGGATCAAGCGATTTGCTAGTATGGCCTCGATGGAAGTAGGATCAACATATTCCGTACATAACCTCCTTGTCAGTGTGGCAATAGCATCACAAAGATTGAAACTTGATTTCTTGAACGATTTAGAAGTTAGAATTCTCTTAAATCTATTTACGTCGATACCAGAAGGTTCCCCCGGCTCTTTAGTCCTTAAAGCGGCCTCCTTTATAATTTCTCCATCTATTTCCTGATATAAAATATCAGAAATATTCTCCACCGGACCAAACAATAGGGAACCAAGCTTAGCCTCCTTCGCTGCCGGGTTTTTGTCGTGCAGTTGCGGCATAACATCAACATCATCCGTCAAGAGCAACACGCCCCCACCATCATCACCTCTCAAAAAACGTAGCGCCGAATTAATTCGACCTTCAATGACTAGCTTAGCGAAAATTTTCGCTTTATTTGGTGGATCATGTCTCTTTGCTCTTTGTAAGCGCCTTTGAATCATTCTCCCCTCACGCAAAGGATAGTCAATTTCACCATTTTTCCACAGTCCCAACCGCTTTTCGAGACATTGTTGGTGTTGTTTGCTTTAGATTTTTGGCTAGGGTTTTGTAGCGCCAGAGCAAGGTAAATAATTACCACTTTGAGTGTGATGTGATGCACTGTTGTGCCATTGTTCCAATCGTTAACATGCTTGGTTAGTTGATCGATTAAATCGCTTCCTGTTTTACCATATGGGACCAAGAGGGTCTTTTTGCGTCAAGTTGCATTCTCATTGTACGCATAATTGGTAATTGACCCGCTAACTGTTATGACATGCCCATCGTCATTAAGGCACCAGTTGACAATCGGCAGCGTGTTGATTGCCGTGTATTCTGGCAATCGGCCCGGAACATCATTACACACCTCCGATGAATCGCCTATTGATTCATCTCTCTAAGAAATTTACTACGTACCTGTCATATGCAAATCAAGATCCCTTTCAGCGGAAAAAATGTTATTTACTTCGAATAATTACTTTGATTTTCGTTTTCAATACAACCTTGGGTAGAAATATCCCTCGCTACCGTAGCATCATCCCCGCGGAAACATTAGTTTACAGTGTCCCCAATTAGTGCTCCAGCGCTAGAACGACTAGACACTTGATAAAGTTCTTTCGCATCTATTCTATCATTGTTCATTTTTTCTAGTCGTGAAGCCCGAACCCAGAGGTTTTGGCTCTTCAGTTGTAAATGGCCATTTCGTCCCAAAGCTCTTTCATGACATCTACCTAACCGCTTCTCCTTCCATTTTCATTGCAGGAAGGATTCTTAGACGGCACAAGATCTTTAGCTTTTCTCTTACAATCCAAAATGTCCTTATTCATCTGCTCAGTCTATTTCACCTTCGGCTTTCGCGCTTGGCTTGACATCCCTGCAATAAAAAACACTGCAAAAACGGTTTTGACTGTTGCCAGTAAATTGTATTATTGAATCCTTTCCACCTTCATTATAGATAGTTCGTATTTTTCCATAGGTCTAGTAAGTACCAGCCAGAGTTGAACTGACATAACAAAAAAGCTTAAAAAGAATTAAAATCCAAACGCCAGTGACTCATCACGTATTAAGTAACAGACATAAATGTCTACAAGTAATTGCCTAATCTAAGAACAAAGAGATCACATCCTCGAATTTCAGATATTGGACTGGTGCTTAGCTTACCTTAATTGGTTGGCTTTGCGAAACAGACCCTTACGATAGTCTAATACAAGGTGGGGTGTTTACTGCTTTCGACCATGCCCAACAAACGGAATTGTCAAGTGAAGCTATGATCTTCGCAGTTACAAACGCAACTTCACTAGGCAATTGCAAAAGTTGCGTTCAAAACTGCGAAGATCATAGCTTCACTTGATTTCACATTCGCAGTTCATGTATGATCCATTTCATATATATCATTTCATCATTGATTCATTCCTCACTGGAATATTAGAACCCACAAATGACCAGCTCCCAACGTCAGTGGCTTCATAGCTCAGTTGGTTAGAGCGTCGCACCGGTAACGCGAGGTCACGGGTTCAACCCCTGTTGAAGTCCTGAATTTTTCAGGCTTCACTACGCAATTGCAAAAGTTGCGTTCATAACTGCAAAGATCATAGCTTCACTAGATTTCATATCCGCAGTTCATATATGATCCATTTCATATATATCATTTCATCATTCAACAGAATTGTGTTTGTGAGGCTATGGTAAAAAAAATAGCATAATCTGTTGACTTTGCTTTTATCCGGTTTGTTGATTAATGCCCGCCACTATCATTTATGTGACATGCGTCCACTTAGGCATAATATGTTTATTTGAGCTAAAAGACCTTACAGGCTCCCTTGTGAGTTAATAGACCAATTTCGATATATTAAAATTCAGTCGAAAACAAAAGGCATCATCTCGAGGCTCTGGGGAATAAACTCATACAAATCCTTATTATTATTCCCCAGAGCCTCGTGATGATGTCTTTTGTTTAGGACTGAATTTTAATATATCGAAACTGGTCTATTTCGTCAATAATGATGACGATGATGATAATGATGTTGATGATGATTATGATGATGATGATGGCGATGATAACGAGAAAGTTAAACAAGAGAGGAAAAACTGCCTCATCATTGACGTTGCTCTAATGATTGGAGGGTTGGTATCAAAGAAGAGGAAAGGTCAATAAAATGCCTAGGTACAGGTACAATTCATTTAACGCTGGTAGTTCCTTTACTTTCTAGAGGGTATTCTCCCAGGAAGCCAACGGTGAGCTCATTTTACCCCCCTCTTTCCATTAGCACTCCGTTTTAAGGGTATTTAAAGCTACCTGGAGCTACACAGATTGGAAAGAAGTCGAAGCAAGGAGGTGAGGTCACTAGGGATCGAGCTCTGGACCACTCGCACAGAATGGCTCCCACTAACCAAGTGTGCAATCCTTACCTCTGCCTTGATCTCGCGATTGAATTTAATAATTTAATAGCTATGGAAAATGAAGAGGGTAAAGGGTGTTCCAGTTGTCATTTAAAAATTAGACTAGTAGCCCTTGCGGGAAAGGAAGCGTCACGCTGTTCGCTACTCGAGGACTAGTACTAATAGTCCTGTAGTAGCGTAGCCAATTAAAATGCAAGATTTGCATCAGTCCACTAGTTGGGTGGTACTAATAGAGCATCAGACATTGCTCCTGTAATAATGCCTGACAGACTTGAATGGTGGAATGGAGTTGGCAGCACTTCAAAGAACAGCAACAATGGTGATGATGATGTTGACAATATCACAAAAGTAGTTACTAAAAGTTGATCAACCTCCCACACATACATGCAATGCAATAAGACTCTTAGAAATCGATTTTATCAGAGCAGTAATAGTTTCATGATTATCAACTATCTGTGACAGGTTCTTCGCATTGTAAGACAACTACAGTTTTACTGAGATTGCTACAAGGAATAGGATGGACAGATGCTCTCAGAACAAGAGGATCCCTTCAATTCGAAGAACTGGCATCAAATCTGACAGCAGCAGTAAGTTAGCATACATTCCAATTGTGAACGATATAATATCAAGTTGTGTTGCCTTTTTGGCTACTACCACCATGTGTGACAGAGAGTTTTTCAAGTATTTCCTTTCTGGTCTTTCCTTGGGTCCCACGTGCTGAATTGAGATGAGCCATCTGTATTCCAGTTCAGTTACCTCAACTAAAATAAATTTTGTCCATACGCTGCAAAATATCTCATGCATGACGCTCTTGTTTTTGTGTCATTTTATTTCACCATGCATAACAGGACACCTTTGGTTAGACTGTCTAGTCTTCTCGGATAAGGACCAAAAAACCGTACATAGCGGGCCCCGTCTCACAGCCCTTTTAATGTTCATAACCTTGTGGGACTTAAAAGAACCCACACACCATTCGCAAAGAGTAGGGTACAGAGTTACCGATGTTGTGGTATGTCCTCTGTGGTATATCATGGTTGGGAGAGTAAATACTCGGAGATATTACCTACACCAGGCTGCTCTTAAATCCAAGGGTAAAGAAAGATATATGATATACGGAATGAGCGCTCCGGTGCGGGCGGATCATGTGAAAGTATCTTACTTGTCTGGTCGCTCTCGGCGTGTTGCGGTCAATGGGGAACTGTCAGACAGATCTCACCTATCATTCGGTGTTCCTCAAGGGTCATGTCTAGGACCGCTACTCTTTTCTGCCTATGCTAGTAAGCTGTTTGAAGAAACTAAGACCCATCTACCAAACACCCATGCACATGCAGACGACACTCAACTTTACCTGTCGTTCAAGCCAGACAGTTCTGAAAGAGAGACGGAGGCAAACTGTGCTATGGAGTGGTGTTTCAGGGCTGTGAGGGCGTGTATGGTCGAAGATAAGTTGAAGCTATATGAAGAGAATACTGAGTTCATGCTCATTGGAACTCGCCAGCAACTTTAGGAAAGTCTAAACTTATAGTTCTGCCTTTACCCGAGAAATAAGAAAGGATAACAAGGCTATCATTAGCATAAGAAAGGAGGATGAAAAGTGTTTCAGGTGCAAAATCTTGGCGGGTTTACAACCAGTTAAAACTGACCACGAGCGAAGCTATCAACGCAACCCTATGTAAACGAGATCAACTTGGATGATAGTCGAGTGTCCTGAATCTGTAAGTAAAATCCCAAAGTTTGACTAGGGGCACAAGATTGCAGTCAGCGTGTTTGAGATTCAAAAACCGGAGATTCGTTCCGGTCTTCTCCTGGACGGTGAACTTTCGAAAACATCAGCCATCATAAACACTTCAGAGAAGAGGTAGAGATCGTGGTGGTCGTTGCTTTTCTCGATGTGGTGTTTGTCCCTCTTTCGCCAAATTCGACTTAAGCTTTTTCTAAGGATGCATTCATGATTCTAGCGAGTCCCGAAAACCCAGGTAGCCAAAGGAGAAAGAAACATACTTTTCCATATTGTTTGGAATGCAGTAGATGGTCTTGTTCTTTAATGTCCTCGTGCCTTGCATAATGGGGTGAGAGTCATACTCAGTAGCTTCGGGGATTATGAAGAATGACTGCAATTCGACCCGTTAACCAAAAGTTCAATTTGCAAGTGTTGTGGGCCTCCCCTTTCGAATCCGATCAGTCCCAAGTTCCCCTCCACAAATGTGACAATGGGTGGCTTGTTGAAACTCTTGTTCCACAGGAGGAGTCAATTGCATGGGCACTATCTCTCTCATGAAAGTTTGAATTATTTCTTCTTCCAGCCGTAACGCTTCCAGGAACTTGTCTATTGTATCCTCTCCACGATAGACTATGTCATGTTCAAAATTATGTGATCTTTTAGAAGCAATCACGTACGAAAAAGAACACCGGGAAAGAAAGAGAACACCGGAACAGCTATTCCGTCCTCGAATCCAAAAACGGTGACTGAGACCTTGTTCCGCTTCTCAAACTTTGGGATTTTACTTATACGTACAGGACACCAGATTGTTTTTTTTTTCCGAATGAGCGATACACTATACCTTTGTTTCATCGCGTCGCTCTGTATCCTTTATTTCTATGTTCCTCAATTCGCTCGATCGGCGCGATCCACACGCACCAGAACGCTCATTCCATATACTACTGTCCTCGGTTGTTCAAAAGGTGGATAACTCTATCCACCGGATAAACACCAGCAAATCCAATAGACGTTTAATTTCTGCAGATATGGCGGCTATTTTGATTTTTATTATTTCAAATGGCTATTATGGGACGCCCAGTGGGAAAATACATGTTAATTTGCCCTCTGAGTATCCCAAATGTCTTTCGAAACCATGGAAATCAAAGTGGCCGCCTTATCTGTAAAAATGGTCTATTGATTTATCCAGTGGATAGCGTTATGCACCCTTTGAACAACTGTGGCCATAAGTACTACAGTAAATACAGTCATGTGCAGCATCTTTTCTTAATACATTTATTTCCTCTCAGCTTCCCCCTAGATGTAATCTAGTTTCACTTTTACTGAAATTTTCTTTTATAGATTTCAAGCCCATACAGCCGGCCAGAAAATGAAGGAAAACGTCCTTATTACATAAACATTACGGAATTTAGGTGTTTTACTTTGATGCAGTGTTTACTAACCGGCCGTTCAACAAACAGCTGCAGAAAATCTGCTATGTCTTAAGAGATGTGCCTTCTTTAATTCTCAACACGTTGACTTCATATAACATTTTGTTCCATTTTCTTTTACTCTTTGTAAGGTTCATGCTTACACTAGGGGTTTTGGAATGTACTATTGTTGCTACAAAGGTTAAAAAATAGACAGTTTAATTGTGAATATGGATTAAAGCCAATAAAGTAAATGCTGTTAATCTTGGTCATAACATTCTAATCAACAGGCACCTTAAGGGCTTTCCAATAAGAAAATCAAAGGCTACCTTACTCAGTATTTTAAATTGACAGGATCACAAATTGCAATTCCATTTCCTTTGTGTGCAGAAATATTAAGCACTGTTTGTTACAATAATATTTGAGTACAAGATGACACTTATGTCCAGGTTTGCACGCAGCTGCAAACATTGCAAATGTTCGCAAAAATCGTAAAAGCTAAAAATAGGACGTCAACGGAAGCCGACAGTGCGCCCGTTGCCCTCCACACTCTGTCGGTGCTCCATTTTACGGGTATTTAAAACTATAGCTACACGGATCAAAGGAAAGTAGAAACAGACGATGAAGTCACCGAGGATCGAACAAATGGTTTTCAACTAAACTAAATTTTCTGCGACTCAAAAGAATGAAAAAAAAATCTCTTTTTTTCCCACGCCACCCTCAAGTCATTGCCTAATTTAACTTAACTGGCGTCCAGTCCTCGCGGGATGCAAGGATTATATCTTGCGCGGTTGACACGCTAAACTTAAGAAATAAAGAGAAGACTAAAATACGTCAATAACTTTTAGAAAAAAAAATGTCCAAAACATGATTTATTGAACTCACCGAAATGCATTTTATTGCTCTTTTAAGAAATCACACAATCCGACATATTTAAACAAAAGTCTATCAAGCATTGTTTACCTATTTCAAGTCTTAGGGCTGGTATCGTCCAAGCCATTGTGGAGCTTCAGTTTTCAAGTGGCCTCATGGACCCACTTCAACCACTTCATGTCGATATAGCTGATGGGGAACTTGGACCGTTCACAGTTGATACGCAGTTGGTAGTAAACCCAAGTAAGTTTTCCATTTTAATGCTGGAACCTCAATCTCCTTGTCTGTGTTTTCACACCATCACCTGTTTTCTTGTAGTTTCACCGAATATCATTGAAATCTCTGCAAACCAAACAGTAACTGAGGAGGAGGATGTGAAATTGGAGTGTAAAGCTGACGGTAATCCAACTCCGATTATTTCGTGGACGAGACGTTCTGATAACGTTGCTGTCACCATGCCTTTGGCTCGCATCAGAACGCAAGATGCAGGAGACTACAGATGTACTGCTGATAATGGTGTAGGAAGTCCCGCTACTGGAGATGTCTTCATAATTGTCCATGAGAAATGTGAGTACTGCCGCCAAATAGAGTACGTCACAGAGTTTCCCCTTATGCATAAGTAACTCTTTGCTTAGTGTCTTAATTCCACACGAATCCTTGGTTTTGTTGTAGTGTCACCAAATATCATTGAAATCTCTGCAAACCAAACAGTAACTGAGGGAGACGATGTGGTACTGGACTGTAAGGCTGACGGGAATCCAACACCGAACATCACATGGACAAGACGTTCTGATAACGTTGCTGTAGCCATGCCAATGACTAGCATCAGAAGGCAAGATGCAGGAGGCTACCGATGTACTGCTGATAATGGTGTTGGAAGTCCCGCTACTGGAGATGTCTTCATAATTGTCCATGAGAAATGTGAGTACTGCCGCCAAATAGAGTACATCACGGAGTGTCCCCTTATGCCTAAGTAACTCTTTGCTTAGTGTCTTAATTCCACACGAATCCTTGGTTTTGTTGTAGTGTCACCAAATATCATTGAAATCTCTGCAAACCAAACAGTAACTGAGGGAGACGATGTGATAATGGACTGTAAAGCTGACGGTAATCCAACACCGAACATCACATGGACGAGACGTTCTGATAACGTTGCTGTCACCATGCCAATGACTAGCATCAGAAGGCAAGATGCAGGAGGCTACCGATGTACTGCTGATAATGGTGTAGGAAGTCCCGCTACTGGAGATGTCTTCATAATTGTCCATGAGAAATGTGAGTACTGCCGCCAAATAGAGTACATCACGGAGTGTCCCCTTATGCCTAAGTAACTCTTTGCTTAGTGTCTTAATTCCACACGAATCCTTGGTTTTGTTGTAGTGTCACCAAATATCATTGAAATCTCTGCAAACCAAACAGTAACTGAGGGAGACGATGTGATACTGGACTGTAAAGCTGACGGGAATCCAACACCGAACATCACATGGACGAGACGTTCTGATAACGTTGCTGTCACAATGCCAATGACAAGCATCAGAAGGCAAGATGCAGGAGGCTACCGATGTACTGCTGATAATGGTGTTGGAAGCCCCGCTACTGGAGATGTCTTCATAATTGTCCATGAGAAATGTGAGTACTGCCGCCAGATAGAGTACATCACGGAGTGTCCCCTTATGCCTAAGTAACTCTTTGCTTATGTGCTTTGCTGAATGTGATTGTTGCCAGGTTATAGAAGACGACACGAAATGTCCCTTAAGCATATAATCTTCATCATTAATTATACGAGTATTAAGCGACATCTGTGGTGCGGTATGTTTGATACAAATTGGGCTAGGAGACACTGCTCAGTTCAAGATCTCTTTTCTATTAAGACTTTCGTAATAATTTAGAAGTAATCAAGATCTTCGATTACAGCATGGTATCAATCTTCATCATTATTAATATTATTAACATGCAATGTTCTTACCGATATCTTAAAATGTAAATCTTATCAGATTCATATCGAGATATTACAAGCTCTTGAGTTTCTTTTATAGCTGATGCAAGATCTGAACAGATTTTAAAAAATATTACCGTATCTTATGTAACTCCCACCAACAGTAACATTATTTATATCACGACATTACACGATGTTATTAAAATCCTAGAAGTCCAGGAGACGAGTATGGTCGTCTAGGTACATTCTTCAATTTCTGACTAGTCAGTATCTCTAGGTTCACTAGAAGAATTTTATAAATTCACAGATTTAATGATATTGAATACATGAAAGTTTCGTACATTCAACTTGCATATTCAATATCTTCAACCTTTATGTGAATTGGAGATTATTCTTCATCATCCGGCTATTCTTAGTTTCAAACCATTACTTTCCTCCCTTTAATAATTGTACATGTACGTATTGATTACTCTTCAATTCCAGGAAATAACTAATTAAAACTAATTAAAAAACACAGAGTGGAAATATACAAATGCCAGAGGCCAATCTTCACCAGTAAATCTTGTCAAGGAGCCTTTTCAGTTGTCCTTCAATGAGAAAAAAGGCCATACAATTGCATAATCAGATCCGTGTGATCCATCACCCCCGTTTAGAAACCTGCAAAACCTTTTCTATTAAACTTTTGCAAAGTAGTTTACAAGATGACAAAATACATGTTTTCGCAACCTCGTTCCCAGGGTCTCTCTGGCCTGCCAGAGACCCTGGAAACGAGGTTAATGTTTTCGTTTTTTCTTTATTTCAGTGAAGCCTGCTTCTGAGCTTCGAGGAAGCAGTATGAACAAAGTCCTGATATATGCATTAGTCCCAGTTGGAGTATTGGTAGTCACGCTCGTTTCAGTTGTAATTACATGCTACATCATAAGGCAAAAGAAACGTAAGTTTTAAGAAAATTTATTTATTTATTTGTTTATTTATTACCTACTGGTACGACACCATCCAGGTATGGTATGAATGGTGTGGAAGTGTGGAGAGAAAAGCAAAGCATTCACGTCGTTGTCAGGTCATGAACGGCAAAGAAACATACCAACATGTAAAACGGACGTGCGGAGTGTACATAGGCTTTGTTTTAGTTCATTTCTGCCGTTCTCACTTTCGTTGACATCGTTGCAGCTTAAACTCGCTAATGCCATAAAATGACCATATTTCAGGTTTTGTGTAGGGCGCGAGCAGCTGAGGATAAATTTTTATATGACATCCATACCGATTATAGCAATTTTATTCTTGGAATGTTGGTACACACTTTCTTTGCCAAACAACTTGGAGTAATCGTGAAATTATTACCATATACGAAAAATGATATGTTTAGATAACGGCTCATGTAGCCGCCGTCATCCTCCGTGCTGTAGGTCACTTATTGTTTATATTTATGATGGCGAAGTCGACGGGAGCGTCAATACGCAATCTCTGAGCATTTAATGAACAAAACAAGGTCTCTGACGGTGCGTTTTGAAGTTTTCTTCACTCTTCTCTTGTTCTTTGTGAAATGACAAAAGTGCAGGAAAATGCGAGCGCAAAATAGCGAATTTTATATTAATTTCTTTTTTCCCCTTTCAGCGCGTTTTGTCACTCAATGTTGCGCTCAGAAAATCGGCTTTGCTTTTAGTTTGCCATTATTCTTGCTTATAGAAATTTTAATAACTTGTTTTTTCTTTGTTAGGAGCTCAAGAACTTGATCGGTACGTGGCAGATGTTGATTTCTTATGCATCTTCTTTTCTTTTTTTTACTTTTTTTTGATATTTTTCTCCCGGGCATCTCTCCTCTTTCCTCCCTCCCTCCTTTTTTCCAAAGAGCAATTCTCCCAAGCGTCCAATTTATCAACGTTTTTCATTAATGTGCATGGGGGGGGGGGGGGGGGGGGCGAAGGGGTGGGGGAAAAGCCAATTATTCTAGAGAGGGCCTTCTTTGGAAGAGCTAGAGAGTTGCTATACCCACCACTTTTTCTCTTACCGGAAATATTCCTTTTTAAGGAGAAAATTGCGTAATTGCGTCAAATTGGTAATTACGTTTTATTGTGTAATGTAAGGCATATAATTTGATTATTTTATAAAGCTACTCGGTCGAAGCTCATTTGAATTTGTTCATTTCAAAGAGTGTTCTTAAAGAGTGATTTTAAAATGATTGTACAACGTTTTCCTTTCAGATCACTTGAAGAAGCTAAAGACATACCAGCGTTTCATTTTGTAAGCGCCTTAAGTTACAAAAGATTAATTCAATGCAAATGTGGCCTGTTTTTTTGTTTAATTTCCAGGATTTCTTTGCAGACGTTGCTCGGCGACGTTGTTTTGCAATCATTGCTTAAAATTGAGCCTCGCCATCTTGAATTGACCCGAATGAGACCGAAAAATGTTGGTATTTTGGCCTTGCATTAAGTGTGAATTTCTAAAGGAATTATACACAAAATATAGGTTTGAAATGAAGAGTTGCGTTGATCAATGCTTTTGAGATCAATGCAGTGAAATGAGTAACTTATGCAGTTGCGAAAGGGCCGTCAACAAAAAATACCATCCAGGATGAAACGTATGGATGGGGAGAAGTGAAAAGCCAAGAAACATATACAGTAACAGGCTACATCAGGTGAAATTAAAAGTAGTCGTAGCTAGTCTTCTGTAACTTGTGCTGCATATTAATTGTGAAACGTCGAGGCTGCAGGTAATTAAATCAGTGCTTTTGCTACAAATTCAGATATTCGGATAAAGTTTAGGGCGCACACGAGATGTTTTCTCTAATTTTTAATGAATTTTGATAATCGCAGCCTACCTAGCTACGAAAAATTAGTACATAGTTTCAGTGTAGGGAATGTACTAGTTTCAGTTTAAAGTCTTACGTTTTGGGTCTCTACAGACACATTCATTACTTTAGCATCTTCAGACAGTGACACAAGCAAAAGAGTTCCAGTTTTTGACTGAATGTCTTTATTTCAAACTGTAGAATGAAGGCATTGAATTGGAAAGGAATGGTGGCAAAAATAGTATTGACACTAGTTGTCCTCGTCAGGACATGGAGATACGTGAAGTCACAGAATATCATGAAATTACGCCTTACTCAGAACTTAGTAAGTATGCCGTGCATAATCCGGGAACTAGATCCTGGGAAATCTCGTAAAAGGTAGTTGGCTCTTTTGGACAAGGAGCATAGGCATAATGACAATGACAATGACAATGACAATGACAATGACAATGACAATGACAATGACAATGACAATGACAATGACAATGACAATGGCAATGGCAATGGCAAAGCTAAAGACAATGACAATGACAATTACAATTACAAATACCAATGACAATGACAGTGACAGTGGCAATCACAATGGCAATGGCAATGGCAATGGCAATGGCAATGGCAATGACAATGAAAATAGCAATGACAATGACAGTGACAGTGGCAATCACAATGGCACTGGCAATGGCAATGACAATGACAATTACAATAGCAATGATAATGACAGTGACAGTGGCAATCACAATGGCAATGGCGATGGCGATGGCAATGGCAATGGCAATGGCCGAATGGCAATGGCAATGGCAATGGCAATGACAATGACAATGACAGTGACAGTGGCAATCACAATTGTAAAAATTACAAGGGCAATATAGTGATGGAAATGACAGTGACAATCAAAATCACAATGATAATGGTAATAATAATGACAATGATAATGATTAACCATGAATTACACACTATTATGTAAACTAAATAAAATGACATACCAAATCTCGACATGTAAATTTCAATCAGCAAAACTGAGGCGCTTACCAAGGCCTCTTGCCTGTGATACCTTGTCGATTCGAAAGAAGGGAATTAGGGTTTCCGGCTCGCTGAATGGAAGGGGGAATCAGAGAGTTCATCCAAACCTCTCCCCTAAACCCCTTCACTTAGAAGCTTTGAAATATGAGCAGTTTAAGTGAACTATATTTGGACTCAGTGTTGTCGAAAAGAAGAATGGAAAGAAACCAAACTGAATTAGTTGACCTACGTTGAAGCCCACATACTCCAGGAAATACAGGTCTTCGTGTATTTTGTATGAAAGCGTTATTGCTCTCTTTCCAACAATCTAATTAACTAACAAAATCTAGTGACAGCAACGCGAGAATTCGTGACTCCTTCGAGGATTACAATTTTTAAATATGATTCTGCCAAGGTTTACTTTTTGCAGTATATTGATCTTATTTTGAATCACATGTGGTATCTTCTCGGGAAATCAAATACAATATGACTTTTTATTTCTATCCATTTTGATTGTAATATGATATGTTGGCATGTTCAAAGAGTATATTTTTGGAAGAGAAAAAAAAAATTGTTTTCTAAAAAGAACTTTGAGTGAACATGCTTTGAAGAACAATGTACTGATCAAGAAGCAGCCAGCAGAGTGACCCTCGGGAAATGTAAATATATATACTATTACGTATTTAACAACTAGCACTTGTCCATAAACCTACATCATAATGTCCTAAAGCTCATTTCCAGTCTCTCGCAGAGCTTTGGGTCCAAATGGTCCCACAAAACCGATTAATTTTGTGGACTTATAGCAATATGGCTTACAAAATCTCATTTTAAAGATTTTAAAATAGACTTTTCAGTTTAAAAAAAATTCAGCATAACAACCAAGGACTTTTCAGAGAAATAACCGTAAGAAAAAAAAAGTTTCAAAATAATTGAGGAATAATGGAGATTTCTTCCAAGTTACATGTTCTGGTACAAAAAGTTGAAAAAAATTTTTTTTCTTTGAGTTAACCAAGATTTCCTTCAAATTTAGCTGAAATAGAAGAATCCGTGATTACACCTCTTTCATTTTGGCGGGGAAAAAGTAAATTCTTGTGTTTTAATGCTAATAAGCCTTTCTTGCCTTGCTATGACCAGCGAATTTCAAAAGAATATTTGGTTTCAAAATGAGGGCAATAAGTCTAATAAACGTAAACACAAAAGAATGCGAAGGTGGTCTCCATTTATGAAAGTGGTCTCTTTTTATGATTTCTTAATTATTTGTCAACACGTGTCATTTCTCCATGACAACAAATAAAGGGGATAGGGTTTTGCATATCAAAGAACATGAATAGAGCGTTCAAACGGTGCTCTTAACCAAACTTTTCGAATTTTTAAGTCCAAATTATGAAATTTTCATTTGACGATCTAGCGCAGTTTCTAAGGCAAAAAAGACGGTCAAGATGTAGATTGGGGCAGTAAAGAACACGTGCTGAAATGGTGGCTAGTAGGCGAATGTTCATTGTTATCACTTTCCTTGGTATTTTTCCCATCCTTTAGCAGAGGTTTTGCCGTGAAAAATCATTTCAAACAGTTCTTAAAATGCGATTTTGTTCGCATGTATACTTAACACACAAAATTTGGAGAGAGCCGGAAGTAACACAAATTTTTCGTGACGCGTAATTGTTGTTAGACCCAAAGCTCCTATGGGACCGGAAATGAGTAATTAATGTACGTTGTCTTAGGCATTTGTCTAATTATGCCCTTGTTCTCCCTTTTGTTTTTTCCACAGAGGCTTATTAAGATGAAGGAGTCAACCAGAAACTTGGAAGGATGTAGAAGATTTGCTGTTCTAACTCAAGAAAAACTTTGATTTGTAATTCTTTACTTACTACTTAGAGGCAAAACAGGCTATTCACTTTGGATGAAATCCCAATTTGGTCTCTCCTTTTGAGAACAAATTCCATTGGTCTCTCCTTTTGAGAACAAATTCCATTGCAATTTACCTTATGATATAAGCGAACGAAGCCTTTGAAGTTTCCATTAAATTAAAAGAACTGCCTTGGATTTATAAGAAATGGTCTCTTGTGGTCTCTTTTGCATGAAGTAAGTTGAATATATATTTAAAGTGTGGGTTACAGATGAAAAAGAAAAGTAATCCTCGCACTTCACCCATTCCCAACCGAGTGGCTGCATAGCGCTAACTTGCAACCGGCATTGCAGAGGTCATGGGTTCGAATCCTGTTGATGCCGCCTGCATTTTTCAGGTGCCAGTCATTACGCACCGGTGGCTCAGTTGGTTGAGCACTGGGATGCCATGCAGGAGGTCGTGAGGTTGACTCCGACCGGACCAACACTCAGGGTCTTAAAATAACTGAGGAGAAGTACTGCCCTTGTAATTACATCCGCAAATGGTTAGACTGCCAAATCTTCTAGGATAAGGACTATAAACCACAGGCCCAGTCTCACAACCCTTCAATGTACATAAATTCTGTGGAACGTTAAAGATGCCACACACTAGTGAAAAAGACTAGGGCATGGATTTCCCGGAGTTGTGGTCTGGCCTTTCCTTCAGAAATGTGGTCGGCTTGGCGTAATCTTTTGAATGGACTACTGGTCGATGAGACCTCATAACAGCAAAACAGACAGTAGTTAAATTGAAGGAGTCAAAGTGCTGAAACTGGTAAACTAACTGGTAAAACAATTGCTTAAATTGTCAAGATAGATACGAGGATCGCTTCTCTCTTTAGTCTATATTATTTCATTTTAGTTTGTATTTAGAAAACTGTCACACTGTTAACCCATTGACTCACGAACCCCCCATTTACGAGCAAAATCGTCTGGCGTTAGGTAGAGTAAAATCTATTTTGTCTCACTCCCAGGAGTCAATAGGTTAAACCACATTTGGAAGGGGCAATATTGGTTGGTTGGGCTGATATTTCATCAAGAACAATTTTCTGATCGTGTGGAATTACAATACAATACATACTTAAAGGTAAGGTCTCTGTTTACGAGCCAGGCGCCCCATCAGGCCGGCGCTTATGTCCGGTTTCCGTAGTATGAAGCGACTAGGAGTATTTCTACCCCCCCCCCCACCCCCTGGATGGGATGCTACTCCATCGCAAGGTTACCCCCAGTATTGCCACTTCGTCGGTACCCATTTATACACCTGGGTGGAGAGAGGCACCGTGAGAGTAAAGTGTCCTGCCCAAGAACACAACACGATGTCCCCGGACACGATGTCCCCGAACCCGGACCAGTCGATCCCGAGTCGAGCACTCTAACCATGAGGCCTCGGCGCCTCCCAAACATACATACATACATACATACATACTTAATTGACCACTAACCGTAGGGGCTTTTCAGGGCCAATGAAACACAATCACGACAGAACAGAACATTCAACAACTTCAATAAAAGCAAGCTAACTGGCTGTTTACAAGTGCAGCTGAGCACATGAACCAGGGACTACCAGGAACAATCTCAACCAGTATTCAGACTGTGTCTTGAACCCAGGATTCCCCGGATCTCAAGGCAAGCGCTCTAACCACTAGGCCCCATTCACTTGGAGCGATCTGCGAAGAAGTCCCTTTAATCTCAACCTCAATCACCTTAAGAGAGAATTCAAACAATAGAGCATGACAGAGAAGCAAGTAAGACATTTTTAAGTACCGTCATTGACTCGAAGCGGCTGCATCGTTTATCATATGGAGCAAGAGCGTTTGAAACCACAAGAATGTGTTTGGATGAATGTATATGCCATGACTTGTGTGAAAAATGATTCTAAAAATGCTACAGATCTCATGGTGAAATGTTGGTTTGATAATGCCACGGTCAAGATTAACATCACGTCGATTGTTGTGTAGAGATTGGCTGCATGAAAATAGCTTCACCTTACGACGAGACAATCGGCAAGAGCACATCTGTAAGACTTCCGGTTAAAGTGGAAGTGACTTACTTAAGGATCTTTTTTTTTTGTAGCTCTATGCGGCGCTTTCAACAAAAAATAATGATGGACTTGCAGAAAAATGCAGGCTTTTTCAGCCCTTTGGTATCTCTTCAGAATTCAATGACGTGGTATATGTTTGCGACACCCCAAACGAGCTGTATCAATTTATTCCTTAAGAGTATTCGAGACCTTTTTTTCTGCATTTTCCATTAATTAAAAGCACCAGACGTATGACTCCTGCGGTCTTTCAGATGCGATCTTTAGAGTGAGCAGGTGCTTACAGGTTCTAGAGCAGAATTTAACATATACCAGGGAACTGAACTGCCGCTTGCCACTTTCTTTAAATGGCACTGAAGAAAGCGTGGCAGACGAAGACGGCAAATGGGGAGCTTTCCATGGTTATGAATTAACCGGGTGAAATGGCTGTGCGCAATCGTGATATGTTGGCCACACCGGGTTGGTGGTAGTGTGTGTCACCTTGCTTTTATTGTTGCTATTGGAACATATGAAGGAAAATCTAGATCCGCTGGGATATGACTACATCAATCTACTGAGCTGCATGACCCTTGATGTAGAAAATCTGCATTCAGTCTCTCATCACAAAAACCAAGTCTCCGCAGCTTTCAGACATGCCTGCGACTTTGGAAGCACAGCCTATTATTACACAAGCCGTGGTCATGGTACCCAGTCCTCGAGAAATCATTGCGCCTTTTTTAAATACCCGTCCAGCGATCAAAGCCACAAGGGACGAAATTTCAAAGCTGCGGGACTTGAAAAGTGGGCATGGATCTATGTAACAGAGAAGTGTGCGCCAGGAAACCACCATAGCAAGAGCTGGAACGCTTCCAGATTACTTGTATCAAAAGGAAGTTCAGTTTGGAGAAAAATTCAGTTTTCAGTGGACTTCAAATGCCACAAAGAG
>NC_090881.1:37933477-37945977 GCF_036669935.1 Montipora foliosa
GTATGTATGTATGTATGTATGTATGTATGTATGTATGTATGTATGTATGTATGTATGTATGTATGTATGTATGTATGTATGTATGTATGTATGTATGTATGTGTGTATGATACATTTTGTTTATTTCATTCGACGAACCAAGCGCTACTATTTTCCGACTATATTTACTCTAGGCATCCTTACGTCAGATTCACTATGGAAAAAGAAATAGATCACAAAATCCCTTTCTTAGATATTCTGTTCAACAACGACTCTCATTTTCCCGTTACCTAAAGGGCCTGCTGACTAATTACTTTAGTTTTACATCGCAATCCTACAAACTGGGTCTCATTCTCACGCTTGTTGATAGAGCCAACAAAATCAACAACACTTGGTTGGGTTTTCACGAGGACATCTCGAAACTCATCAATATCTTTCAAAATAATTTTTTTTTAGTCCATCTACATTGCAGTTGAAAACATTATTAATTGTTACCTCACATTTACCCTTCAAGACTGAGATTCCCCGGCTTCCGTCTCTGACACTACGCATACCTTTTACTTTAAATTACCTTACATAGGTCCTTTTTCTATCATCCCGCAGAAAAAGGTTCGTCTCTTTGTTAAACGTTATTGTAACAGCATAGATATCAAGTTGGTTTTCTCATCCTTTAAAATGGGTAACACGTTTCCATGTGAAAGATCCTATCCCTAGTGGGCTCCGTGAGGGTGTGGTATACATTTCGTGTGCGGGCTGTAATGTCTGCTATGTCGGCGAAACCGCTCCGCATTTTGCCACGCGCGTACATGAGCACATGTTCAGTGATAGGGCCTCTCACATTTTGAAACAATTACAAAATTCTCAGCAATGCCGCACTTCATGCGCTAAAGGAGCTATTCATATTCAATGGGAAAAAACTACACCACATCATCAACTAAGAATGACAGAAGATTCTACTGAAATGTGTTTTTAGAAAAAACGTTGTGTTCTTTCTTAAGGTCTGCTACTATCCAGACCTTTCAACTAGGATTATATAATAAGCTCAATGATGCACCCATTTTGATTGGTTCTCACCTATGACCTATTGGAAGGCAGACGCAAAGCTAGCATCATGATTTGATACCTTGGGAATAATTTCATTACATTTTCACTTTACTTTAACCTGAAAACGAGTCGAGTTAAGTCAATTTGATTTATCAAGCTAAGATATTCGATTCAAATGTCAAGAAAATCTAAGTGTGAGATTTGGAATACGTCATTTTACAATATTATTACCAGTCACTTGAGGGTTTTCCATTACAAAGAAATACATGTGTAATCAGATTCCCTTTATATTATCTCGTGTAGGCGTCACAAAGTCACCCTCTATCTTACCAAAAAATCAACTGAATCTATAGACCACTTTCATAAATGGCCACCAACTTTACATTCTTTTGTATTTATGTTAATAAGACCTACTGCCCTCGTTTTAAAACAAATATTCTTTTGAAATTTGCTCGTCGTAGTAGGGCTTATTAGCATTAAAACAAAAGAATAATTTATTTGGCCTCCATTATGAAAGAGGTCTATTATTTTGTCATTACAATAGTGCTTAGTTATATTTCAAGCAAAGACATGTGGACGTGGTCAAAGTACGTGGTCGACGTGACGATAGAAAAAGTGACTCTCGATGCAAGTCCAATGGCAAATGCATGATGAGAAAATAAAATATTTGCATACATGTCACAATGTGTCATTTGGTGTCTACTTAAGCCTATTAAGAACTTCATGTACTACTTTATGGTTACGGTTCTGGTTAAGGTCTTGCAGAGGCAAAGGCGTTTTTCTTACAACTCATTGTCAACGTGTTGTGGTTTCAGCATTCTGTAACCTTGCAGAAGCAAACTTGCAGTTTTTTTTTTTTGCCATTCATTCGTGGATATGGAGAACCACCTGGAAAGAAGAAAAAGCAGGGGGTAAAAGGTATGACTTAGGGCGCTGGCCGGCCAGACCTGTCATTTTGCAAAGAACATTTTACAATTTGAAGAAACACTGGCATGATAATCCCTCGCATTCTTCTGGAGGATCATACAGTATATCGTCGTGGAAGACCGTTAATTTGAAGGCGTTATAGAGTTAGTCCTTCCAAATGCCCGGTCTGGCCGGTCAGTTCTGTCAAATGGAAAGCGCCGTTAGATTAGGATATTATTCACACAAAAAACAGAGGTCCTAATTTCTCCTTCTGAGTTTGTGGTTTACCTCAAAAATTAGGTTTTCTTTTATCAGCTCTCCTAAGGTTAAATCCTGCTTTCCATACATTGATTCTCAGAGCGAATCTACCGAGCAAATCTGAATACCTATCCTCAAGTGGGCCATTTGTAATATGTATCGTCGAATCCCAACTCAGACTCCTACAGTACTTGAAGATATGATCTCGAAGAATGTAAAACAGCAAACTATTGCATGCACAGATTCTTACCTACGGTAAAGATTTCATAAAGGACAGCTCCATGACTCCACCTGTTAAAAAATAAATAAATAAATAAATAAAAATTACGGTGGACTTATCATTTTCTATAAATTTAAGGTCATGCATGGTCGAATGGTAGGTGAATTCAATTTTAGACGAAACATCGCTTCTCAACCTTGAAGTGAAAAGGAGGAAGTCTACTTACACGTCACTCTTTGTGGTGTATTTTCCATGCAGCAGCGATTCATACGCTGTCCACTTAATTGACAACCGACCCTAGCAGTTGAAAAGAAAAAGAAAAGATACCAAACAGAATTGACGATGATACTTAATCGTTTTATGGTTACCACCTGCCGTTTTTCCCCCCAAGTTGCGAGTTCGTGCTTTCTACATGTACTTTGTATGCTTAAAAATTCATTTTATCTAGCTTATAAACGTTTTGTTACCCTTGTCTTTCTTTCATAAATGTTTTCCTGCTGCACATCTGTCTGTTACTTTGCATGTTTCTGTTTCTCCAACCAGAACATTGCGAGCAGCAAGATCTCGGTGAATGACCTGAAGGGAAGCATTTTTCACATTGTTTAGATGCAATGAATTTGACAGTGAAAATAACACTGAAAACGAAAATGGAGAGACTTTGAGACGTAGCATTCATGTTTGATGACAAAAAATGACACTGACAGTGGTTGCGGGCATAGCAGTGGCATTGGCAATGTTCAATATATTAATGAAATTTACAATGGCACTAACAATGACAATTGAACGTGTCATGGAAGACGGCAATTAATGTCTATGGTTGTGATAGTGGAAAAAACAGTGGCAGTGTGATTGCCGAGCGGGAATGACAATGACAGTCACAGGTGTGACGGCAGCAGCAGCGGTTAATAGAATTAACAATAGCATAGGCAATATGCAACGGCAACAACTCATTGCAATGACCATGGTTGATAATGTTGGTGATAATGATGGTCATGCTAAGGTTGCTGTTAAGGTTTATGCTAATAACTCTACAAGCAAGGCAAATGGGTTACAGAAACTAGAAATTGCCTTTGCTGTATTGACTACTAAGGCCATTACACTGGTACTCACCTTTCTCAAAGATAAGTAGCTCATTCCATCCACTATTTGCGAGGCGAATTTCATTAGCTGTTGTGACGTCAGACTAGTTTTGGGTTTGATATCTGGGTCTTTGTAGTAAGTGTCATTCAATCCACGACTCTTTCTCAGATAACCCAAGAGATCACCATAGGGGACATACTCGATCAGCACCAAGGGGGGGTCTACAAGAAATATTATGTCAATTATTGAACCAGCATTCTATTGGTCTAAATCGGAGCTTTTGTTTGCCCACATGCAGTTGAGACGCGTTAGTGCGCGTCCTTGGTGCAAGAGATTCCGACTTCGATTTTTATCGACTTCTTCCCTTTCTGTGTCGCTTTAGTAGCTTTAAATACACTTAAAACGGAGCACTGATGGAAAGGGGGGAGCAGAATGAGCGTAACCGTCGACCTCAGGTTGTTTGTCAGTTGAATTACTGTTACGAGTTATCGACGTTAAATATGGTTACTTTACATTTTTCTGCTCTAGGTATGAATAGATTTGTGATTCCGTCAGGTTAAGTTGTCTACGAGGGTTTTATTTACGAACATTTGCCAAGTTTCAACGAATAAACCAGAATTAAATTTAACCATTTCTTTGAGTCTATTCGGAATAACCGGAATGCAACAACAATTGACTACGGTGTCTTCGTAATGCCAAGGGTTAACTCTGATCTTTTTTGAGCAAAGCTAACCATTGGAAAATCCGTTTTTACATGTAGGTCAACCGCAACACTCTTGGCACTCGAGGCAACTTGTTTCTCAAGCGATTGCTTACCGCAGCGTTTTATTAGCCCGCTTTTATGCCTTGTGAAAGCTACTACCCCTTCTCGAGGCTATGTTGGATTTTCTCTGCTCTCTTGCATTGGACGCCACAAGCAGGAAATTTAAACGTGTTTAGTAAGTTGATAACGAATATAGGGAGATCTAGTACAAAATAAAATTTCAAGAAATCCTCATTAGAAGTTTTTACATAGAGCTAATAAGGCTTAGCTTGTTTGCTAAAACACGCTACTCTTTGTTGGGATTCCAGAGGAACACGGTTTTCGTGGAATCTTTTTGTAGCCGTTCAATAAACAAGCAGGTCGTGTTCTATCGGGTCTAAACCACGGGGCGAACACTTCTACTCGTTTGTTAAACAGCACTTCAGACTTAACACTTTGACAAGTCGTAAATGGCTTTCTCGTTATGATTGGAACTATTGTGCAATACTCTATTGTAATGGTGTGAACTGTTTTGGTTTGAAACAAGGGAGCATTTATAGAGCTGAGCGTCGTGGTATGTAATAGAAGCAGCATCATTGAATAACCCAGAGATGCATTTACCAGTTTCAGTGACGCATCCCAACAGTTTGATAACATGTGGATGAGTCTTGAGGGTCTTCATTAGCTCAAGGTCGGATTTAAAGTCTCTCTGTTCTGGCTCAGGGGCGTCAGCTAAAATAAAATAAGCATTAAATGAAAGGCAAATATCTTAAAAGTGTACTTTGTGTAGTTGTTTTCTACAGCTCATTCTTGTCTTCGATTATTCGAGATCAAATTTAAGGACTTGGAAAGGCACAAAGTTGTAGGAAATAAGAAAAAAACCTCTCCCAACGTAACCATATTATTCTTAGCGGATTACATAAGTTTGTTCTGACTGGAAGTTTGTTTCCAAACCAAAGCTACTAAGGAAATACTTTTATCTTTTAGCATTTTAACAGCAACAGTTGTTGTGTCAGAATGGAATGGGCGGTCCTTAGCCATTCCTTTAGCAACATGACCGAAAGCACCTTTACCAATGATCTTCTGAACTTTAACGTTGTCTCTTGTTACTTCCCATGACCGTGTTCTAATATCAAGGGGTGCATATTCAACATTCTGAGGGGAACTATTAGGGCTACTTTGTCCTACTTCATAATGGGTGGTTCCATGGGCATTTCCAGCTGTTGATTAGAGCTACTTTGTGGAACGTTAGTAGGATTAACCTCTCCTATCGAAATTTCGTTCACCCAAGTTTCCAATTTCCTTCGAAACCGGTGCTATGTGGTACTATTCTATAACAATAAAATAAAATAAAACATAAAAAAAAGTAATGGCTCCATCATCGAAGTTGCGAGAAACTTAAGGAGCCATTACAACCGCACTTCAGAATGCCTTTCAACCTTCTACAATCGATAGCTAAAATAGCTATAGAAAACGAGTACAATATTTAATCTCAATGATCGCTGTATTTGTACGATGTAAAAGAATCAGCTTACGCCATAACTTGTTGAAAAATGGCAAAATGCGTATCAGTTCTCAAAACTCTCGTCAAAAATTCCTGCATCTTTACCTTCTGCAACCTTGTATGGCGTAATGACATATTACATAGTGGACAAAAATGTTACTAATTCTTCAAATTTTTATCCTGCGTTTCTTTTACCAGTTCTTTCTTTTCAAATTTAAAGTAATTTTCTGAAAGAAATATTTCGGAAACGCGCTTTCTTTTTTGAAAAAGGCAAAGAAAAAGAAAAGAAAAGAAGCGAAAAAATAGGTTATTTTCAAGTTACATCATCGCGACTTAGTTTGCGTAAGAGGAGAATAGATCTATCCTGATCCCTTTTATCGTCCACAGCAAATTTGAGCATTGAACCATTGCGATCTGACTCCTGCTTGCTTGCAACTTTCTTACAGGAGAAGTTCATTTGGAAAACAGCAGGTATTCGCCATGATGCATGGCAAGTTTTGCAGGTGATGATACGTCTACCGTCTACTTTACGAAAAAAAGATAAAATCAGCTTCCACGATTTATCAAGTTTTTTTTCTTCTTGCTATAAGCATTTATACTTTTGAACAATTTTACCCCTGGCGTAACATGACGTATATCAGTAGCATTAGGCATTTTACAGGAAACTGTAAGATTCCCCATTGCATGCACGTAAAATGTTCAATAGACAAAAAATAGAAAAAAATCTAAACATTTACCTTTTCTTTCTAGCAATGCCTATCAAAAGAACATCAGATTTAAAATAAGTACAAACGAATGGAAAGCGCAGCTTTTTGTGCCGCCAGACTATGACCAGATTTAGAAGAATGATGATAAACATAAGAACTCCAATGATTACCAACAGAGTGGTGCCGAATGTACATTGGCATTTTGTGAAGAGAAATATAAAAAATAAAAAACAACAACAGAAACAACAACAACAAAGACAAAAGTTTATCCTAAAGTTGGATGAGCGTGTTCCATGCATGCGCAAAAGAGTGGGATTGATATTTACCATTAGCGGAAGAATGCTCGAGGAACATTTTCTTCCATCTAATTGCAATAGGCCATTTTCAAGTTCATGTCTACCTCCTCTTCAAAGCGAGTCTAAGTGCAATGTTTTCTTATGAAAGTTACTTTTGATTCATATGTAAAGTAGAACTAATTACCATCACAAAAACTTGGCCCTTAGACTCGCTTTGAAGAGGGGGCAGAAATTAACTCCGAAATGGCCTATGGTGGCAATACCAATAATAAATACCTCCTCCTTCAGTTTTACTTCTGATTTTGATCATAATTGTTAATAACTAATGCAGAAGAATTATGAGCTTTCCAACGTTTGTTTAGCAATGGCTAACCTCTTTGCACTATCAGCACTTTCGATAAAATAATTCTGATCCCTTATTTACTACAAAAACATAGAACTTTTTTTTATAAAAAAAATATATATACTGTAAATAAATATATAACTAATATTCTTTAACTCGTCTCTTAGTTTAGATTATTTTTGAGAAATTTAAGAAATGCACCGCTAAACAAATCAATTATACCTGAAGTTTTGTACTTAGAACGCTTCCATTTTGTCTTAGAAGGCCCTGCAATGGAGATTTCCGATCTGCTAGAAAAATAGCGAAATTTGCCTACAAAAAACCCTAAAAAGAACACATTACACTAAACAAAATTCAAAACAAAGAAATGCAACTTACCCCTTACTGGCAGATCTATGAAAATAGCGTATTAAAGAGGATTTGATGTTTGGATATAATGTTTGCCTTCAAGTCAGTGCCCGGCTCAATGAAATAGTAAAAGCGTGATCTTTAAGATAAAGGTGGCTTTGTAAGGAATGTTAAAGGCGCTGCTTTCAAGGAATGTTAAAGACGCTGGTTTTGAGGAAAGTTAAAAGCATTGCCTTTAAGAAATGTTAAAGGCGCTGCTTTTAAGAACGAATTTAAGAGTGGCCTTTAAGGAATGTTAAAAGTGTGACCTTTAAGGAAAGTTAAAGGCGCTGCCTTTAAGAACTGTTAAAGGCCCTGCTTTTAAGGAATGTTAAGAGCGTAGCCTTTATATAAGGAAAGTTAAAGGCGTTGCTCTTAAGGAATGTTAAAGGCCCTGCTTTTAAGGAATGGTGAAAGCGTGGCCTTTAAGGAAAGTTAAAGCCTCTGCTTTTAAGGAAAGTTAAAAGCGCAGGCAAAAATGAAAGTTAAAGGCACTACTTTCAAGAAATGTTAAAAGCGTGGCCTCTATATAAGGAAAATTTGAAGGCTCTGCTTTTAAGTAATGTTAAAAGCGTGGCCCTTAAGAAATGTTAAAAGCGTGGCCTTTAAGGAATGCTAAAGGCCCTGCTTTTAAGGAATGTTAAAAGCGTAGCCTTAAAGGAATCTTAAAGGCGTAGCCTTTAAGGAATGTTAAAGCTGCTGCTTTTTTAAAAGCGCTGGCAAAACGGAAAGTTAAAGGCACTACTTTCAAGAAATGTTAAAAGCGTGGCCTTCATATAAGGAAATTTGAGGGCGCTGCTTTTAAGTAATGTTAAAAGCGTGGCCCTTAAGAAATGTTAAAAGCGTGGCCTTTAAGGAATGCTAAAGGCCCTGCTTTTAAGGAATGTTAAAGGTGCTGCTTTTAAGGAATGTTAAAAGCGTAACCTTAAAGGAATGTTAAAGGCGTAGCCTTTAAGGAATGTTAAAGGCCTTGCTTTTAAGCAATGTGAAATGTATTGATTTCATTTGATTCATTTGTGCAGGTCCCTACAACCTGCTACGAATGATCCCAAAAGTGAATACCACAACGTATGGACTCCAGTTCTTTACTTACTGAAGTGTTAAGCTCTGGAGTTTAATTCATGTCCGATGCATTGCTAAAAGCTGATTGTATCGCTTTAAGGCCAGAGTAAACAGGAAACTAATTCAGAGTCAATGTATGCAAGGGAACCTCCCATGTAATAGTTCGTCTATTATGCATTATTTCGTTATTAGCTCTTTCCTGGTACCTGTTTACAGTTATTTGTATGCATACACGGTGTCCTATCTGGAAGTCCGAATAAAGATAAGTTTGTGTATGTATGTCAGGCATTTGAACAAACATATCTTGGCAACTTTATAGTTCACGTGGTGTAGACTTGTATGGTCGTACAGCGTTAAGCATTCACTCTCAAGGTTTAATATCCCTTGTAAACGATGAACACAATTTTTGCACTGCATCTCAAACAAATGATTTAAAAGCCCGAAGAAGTTTATGTTAGTTGAACCACTTACTTGGTTGTCTTGTAGAGGAAGACATAGCGGATGTAGGTTTCTCTGGCACTAAGTAAAGAATACCAGAAAGCTCTAAGCAGATAATGACATCAAAACTTGTAAGAAACTTTAGTGTTTTGTCATAGTAATGAAGTCTACTGCATGACAATAATTGGAATTCCTTTTGTTACGTAAAGCTACTGCTGCATGACGTCGAGAGTGGCTGTGATAATGTTGAGGGTCTTCGAGACGATTTTGTACATTTTGTACGTAGAATAGATATAGGGAAACACTATTTGAGTATAAACAGTATACCTAGATAGGCTCTTGAAATGTAACTCTTTCAGATCTCTGTTTCAAAAACCAGGTGGCCTTTAAAGGGGCTTTGATTTGCACAATATCATAACAATAGTGTTAAAATTAAAATCAAAGAGACTTTCTTTTTTTTCTCTGATGTCCGGTAAAAATTAGTAGTGAACTACTTGCTTTGTTTGTAGACAAAGACTTCTTATGTGCTCTTTCACAGATTAAATTATAAATAGTGGTTATGTGAGCTCATTCACCCCGGTTTGACCCCCGCGAAGATCGGGTCTCTGATTGGTGGTTTCAACTAGTTAATGAGATGCAAAGGCCTGTGATTGGTGGCAGGAAAAAACTATGTCATAGGTCACTGATCTCATCATTGTTATTGTTTTGATGAAAGTAAGCTCATGGAAATGACGTCGTGGGATTGAAGATGGCGAACCATAAAGCAAGTCAAACACAAGATTTTTAGGGATTCAAAACAGTTTAATGAAAAGAAAAGACTTAGTGACGTGGGAGCAGCCTAGTGCTGGGCCTCGTATTTCCAGGTAGGGAGCGTCTTTCGCATACACGTTGTGGTGAAGCCACCGCACACAGGCTATGCGAATTGTCCTGAGAACACTCTTGACATTGTTGCAGAGAATTTGTTTGAACACCATGGTGTCCAGGTGGTCACGATGGAGACGGTCAGGAAACCTCATCCGTAGAGCCATCAACAATGTACTGCAAGGTGACGGTGCGGCTGTCCTACTGGGGTTGTTGTTCACGTGTGTGAGGAAAGGGTGCTCGACAGTGCTGACATTTCCAGTTCTGACAGTGCTCGTCCTCGCTGTACCCGTAGTGACTGGTCAGGAAGCGGTACAGGTGGCTGTCGGGTACCCACTGCTGACAACAAAAGATCTTGCTGGGTTAGCTCGGTCTTCGTTTTCTCTTTCTGTGGAGGAGCAGGCTCAGATGTCGGCAGATGGGTGTAAACGGCAGTTTGCAGGTCACAGTTTGACCATCGCTGAAACAACCCAAACCTTTACTAATGCTTTTTGTATAGGTTTAGGCACTTGTTCAAAATGTTTAGCTTTCTCAAACGCATTCAAAGTCTTTTACCTTATAAATACTAGCTCATTAAATAGTAAAAATGTAAGTAGGAAGTCATACGCTTACGGTCAATATGTTTTTAACAGTAGAATTTTGTTACATTCCTTACGGGGACAGATCATCTATTACTTTTTCTGGTTTAAGAGATGTAAAAGCATCAAATGAAAGCAAAACATGTACATAGAATAATGTACACCTAATGGTGACAACAATAAGTTTTATTTGTTATTAAAACATTTGATGTGATTTATGTTTGTCTTCAAAAATTATTTTTCTTAAGAGGGAGGTTTATTCTTGACTTTTAAATTGTTTTTGTCATTCAGCTCACTCAGGACCATGTCTCAAACCTAGCAAATACTACAGTAAGACGGCCAAAAGTTACCAGTGAAGCAGAAATGTCAGAATACAATGTGATCAATCAGTTTCGCATAAGAAGGAGGAAAACAGAACAAGCTTTGAGATCTATCCATTGTGGAAGTAATCCTTTTACTGCAAAGTAGGAAAATATAAAGACAATAAATGATGGCTTTTGGACAACTTAATTCAGCAAATGAAACAGGAATATCAGAATATATTGAACATTCAATGGTTGCAGGAAGGTTTTGATTGTCTATATTTACTTTTATTTTACTTCTAATAATAGGCAATCTTACATTGTAGCTCCATGCATAGTCTTTATTGTTTTTGACCATCCCAATCCTTGTTATTTATATCCCACAAAAAAACAAACAAACAAACAAACAAACTATTATAATGTTGTTACTGTTATTCCACATCTTGCGTTTACATTTTGCCGCCAGGCACATAAAACTGGCACAGTATGCGGGAAATACCTACAATGTTTGCAAAACTCTGAGCTGGTGAGCAATGCTTAGGCATGAGTACATGAATTCATCTCACTGGTATGACTTAGGTAATTAGATTCTTTAGCATAAATTATCATTGTGGAAAAACAGAAGTTAAACCGCGCACCGGTGGCTCAGTTGGTTGAGCACCGGGCTGTCACGCGGGAGGTCGTGAGTTCAACTCCGGCCGGACCAACACTCAGGGTCTTTAAATAACTGAGGAGAAAGTGCTGCCTTTGTAATTACATCTGCAAATGGTTAGACTCTCTAGTCTTCTCGGATAAGGACGATAAGCCGGAGGTCCCGTCTCACAACTCTTCAATGTTCTTAATCCTGTGGGACGTAAAAGAACCCGCACACTTGTCGCAAAGAGTAGGGCATGTAGTTCCCGGTGTTGTGGTCTGTCTTCTGTGTTGTATCATGGTTGGGAGGGTAAATGCTCGGAGATATTAGCTACACCAAGCTACTCTAAAATCCGAGGGTAAATAAAGATATATAATATGATATATATGATATATGATAAAAAACAGAGTGAATCCTACATTCCCAGGAGAGTTGCCTTTAAGAATATCTTCTTATACTGCTTTTGTGGACAGGAAATTCTGTTGATGATGCATGTGACTGAGGATAAAATAACAGCATCTTTATTATCCCAACTTTGCAGCTTCTTATAATAAATTGAACGTTTCCAGTTAATGTTTAATAGACAGTGCAATAATTGTCACAGTAAGCGTGTATTCAGTTTACACGAAGCAGTCGTCGCCCTCTCAGCAGAAGTTGGACTTCGTCCGGGTCCTGTCAGTCCCAAGGAACTCGCCCTGATGGCAATGGCCCCAGGCCAGTCTCTGCGAGTATCGAATCGTTCTGGCCGACACTCACTGGAAGTTCGCCTGTTACCGTACATCCTGAGGCATTCCATTAAGGGTCCTCTACGAAGACGGTCACTATCATGCCTTGACATCCTTGTTGGCATTTTATCGCCAAATTTACATTTGCTCCACTGCGTCCAAACTTACAGCAATGCATGCCGACATGCTTGTCCCAACAACAAGGCCAACCATTGCGGCAGTTGCCCTCAGGAGGGGTATGAGGAATATGCCAATGCTTATTTACATTACCGGGCTCCCACCGTCTCCTGGTTACGTTGTCACCGTGCCTTCCATGATCCTCAATGTCTGGTCGCATATCACACTCATACCATCGCCGGGAATACTTCAAACCCTAAACCCATGTCGTTTTCCAACATGCGCCAGAAATGTGCCAGCTGGCGACGTCTGTTGGG
>NC_090881.1:37950977-37958477 GCF_036669935.1 Montipora foliosa
AACCCGGTGAAGTTGTGAATTTTTCAGGCTTCTCTACGCAATTGTTAAAATTGCGTCAATAACTGCGAGGACCATAGCTTTACTTGATTTCATAACCGTAGTTCAGTATATGATTCATTCATAAATCATTTCGTTCTTAGAACGTAAATTAATTAGTGGGACTGCTGAAGTGGCGGGGTAGCACATTCAGCTCTATATGTCCTCTTCAGCTTTGCCGACCAGTATACGATTCTGAATTCGTATTATTAATATTATTATTATCATCATCATCATCATCATCATCATTATTATTATTATTATTATTATTATCATTATTATTATTATTATTATTATTATTATTATTATTATTATTATTATTATTATTATCATTTTTATTATTATCATTATCATCATCTTAACTATCACAAGGTTCTTTAATCTGATTGGTTATCAACAGCCCTGGTTTCAGCATTAATAGTACAGTATGTAATTGGACACCTTGTAATTTGACGGTTTCATGCGTCAACAATCGCGCGCTAGTTTTACTTGAATCATTTGTCATTTCCAAGAGCAATCAAAAGACTAACAAAAGTTGAGCAGATCATGAAGCAACAAAACTGTAATCACCGTCATATTCTCGTGTTTTTGTGACAGTGACGACTAATTGATAATAGGACTTTGTGCCGTACAATTCAAGGAGTAATCGTGCCCTAAATTTCAAATAGGCCTATTTTGAGTTTACTCGCTCGATTACTCCCTGAAGTGTTCGCCACTCAGTCCTATTACCATTATTTATTATCATCATCATCATCACCTTTGCCAACAACCCTTGTCCACAACACACACTCATCTTATTACTTTCACTACTCCACTATATCAAGATTCTATTGACAATTCCTTTTACTTTTGAGGGTCATCTTAGAACAGTAAGGTTGAAAAAGAGCATAAATATCAGTAACAGGCTTGAATCCCAAATGGTGGGAGACAGCATTTAGTTATTTACACATATGAAGCCCAAGAGGTAAGCCAGAGCTTACCCAGGGCAATTCAAGAAGCTGGCCAGAGTGCTAATTTTGGGGGAACCTCTAAACACTGCATGACGTATTACATCCATTTGGCTTCATCGGTTCTCTTGCTTTCATTCAGTTTCGTTAAATAATTAACACTTAAGGATTCTAAGTTGTCTCTTTTCAAAGAATCGTCCTCCCAGCCAAGCCAATTTTTGCGAGCATTAATTTTAAATGACAGAAATCTTTTTCTTCTTTAAACTAGGGCAAGCTGAAGACAGCAATTGCCTCGTGCATCTATTCTTTACATAATTTCAGCGGATCTTACATGAAAAAACGTTTATTTGGGCATCCTTTCATTGCTTTGATCCGTGATGACGTTTTATTCCTCCAGTACAGTAGATTAAATAAAATAAAAATGTGCGAAAAACTGGCTCCTCCAGGTTAATGAATGGCATCGTCTATGACATATCCAGTCTCTAATCCCTTGTTAAATATATCAAGGGATCTCGGGGTTCCCTCAGACAGTACATTATTTTTATTTTACTTTTTATTATTTTTATTACTATTTTACTTTTTCATTTTTTGCATTACATCATTTTACAGTTCAATGTCAACAGTTGCATATTAGCTCGTTATAATTTTTAGTGAAAACGAAGTATGGTGACTAAAAATGACATTTGAGTTTAGAACTGTAACGTAACGTATGAACTTCTGAGGTTCCTTTCATCACCATAGAGCATCACTAACAAAAACAATTCTCCATTACAATGCCCATGCCAAGGCTAGGTGAAAGGAAGTAGTCACAGAGCTGCCATTTTTCGCCAACCAATATGAGAGAAAATTAGACGAATTTAAGCAAGAGACGCTGCTCACTTTAAATTCTTGTATATTACTTGAAATAACTGTCTATTAATTATTTAGCAAAATATTTGAAAATCTATGTATAAGCGCCTTTACAGTTATCTTGGATGTCAGCATTCTCTACCCACTTCAGTTTGATTTCAGGCGGAAGTGCTCAACTAATCATGCACTTTTAAGCATCACTGAATCTATTCGCTACTCCATTGACAACAATGAATTTGACTGTGGAATTTTTGTTGACTTAAAAAGGGCTTTTGATACGTTGAATCATTCTATTCTTTTGTTAAAATTGCACCATTATGGAATTAGAGGTGTGGCCTACGACTGGTTTCAATCATACTTGTCTAACAGACAATAGCTTGTGTCTGCCAATGGTCATGACTCTAATCATCTTTCTATCAGTTGCGGGGTCCCTCAAGAATCCATATTGAAATCCTTTCTTTTGTCTATCGGTGGTTTCATAAATTAACTCCATCTTGTTTTTTTTTCTGATTACTTCAAGCCAACATCCTCTGTTCATCCATATTATACACGTCTATGAAATAATGATAACCTTTTCGTAAACCAAGTCCAGATCACTCAATATGGTATTCGTTCTCTTTGTTTTTCTGGTGCTAAACTTTGGAATTCATTACTTCTTGATGTAAAGCAAATTACTCCTTTTTCCAGTTTTCGTCAATACATTAAGAACTCTATGATTGACAGGTATAACAAGGCTACTGATAATTAATTACCTTATTTTTATTATATAATTACAGTGTATAATGTATCTATTTGAAAGTGACTGGATGTTTTTGTAGATTCATACTTCGTTGATTTGATTCTTAAGTAATTTACGTTAATATGTTCAACAAGTTTAATGTTAGAAGTTAATACAAGAAGTCATACTTTTTAACAAAAAAAAAAAAATTAATTAACTCTATTCCTTTTGCTCATGATGTAATTAATTTGGGGCACCTCCTCGATTAGTTTACTAACTATTTAGGTGTCCCAAACTCTACACCATAACAACATAATTATTATCAAACTTACTTTCCTTTCTTCTTCTATTTTTGTTAAACAATATTGTAAAATCATTCTAACTTTATGTTCATAAGATTCTGTGTACATTTTGTAAGATTTCTCTATAGGGAAGCAGTGTGGTCTTTTTCTTTCAGCCATAGCCCATGAAATGACGGACAAACTGTTCTGCTTAATGGTGGAGGCCATTTTACAGAGTGTAACCGGTAACAGGTTCAACCAAGAAACTTTATCACAAACACCATTTCATAGCCGACATATGCGAAAAAACCCGTACATGTATATCGCATACACAAAAACTATACAGACGAAATCATCAAAGTTAGTTGATCAGCCTTTTAACACTTTTACCACACGTGACAAGAAGCAATGCCCAAGTAGAATGCGAAACATAAAACAAGGGGAATTTTAGAGAGCCACCAAAACCATATAATGTCATGCAACAAACACGTTAGCACACAACACACCCTGTTTTATTTAATTTTTTTTTTTTGCTGCTACTAAAAATCCTCATCAGAATTTGATTTTATAATATATTTAAGGGAAAGTTATATAATGACAAAAGCAAACTCACCCTTGAAATGACTTTGCTCAGTCCTTTTTTGTTTGAATTCCCTCACTATGCTTTAATTTCGTTGATACCATATTCAATATTTTGCATTATACTTGCCACATATGTTAATTTCTACATTTGACGATGGTGACATGTAGCCATGCTAATGTTATGCTGCCTAACTTGTCATAAATCTTTCTTTTCAAATACACCAATTATATTTTTTACGTGTACACACAACCAAAAAATGTATAGAGTATGTGCACGGCGGTCATATTGGAGGACCGAAACAAAAGAATGATATTCCTTTGGGGAATAAATGTTATTATTATGCAAATATCTTTAATTATTTTGGTCCTCCAACATGACCGCCGTGCACATACACTCTACTCTATAATGTACTACAAAAATCAGAGTACGGTTTGCATTGTTCTCCAAAAATTAGTTAATTATGGGTTTAACCTCATCTAGTTAAGATTAAATAAAATGTGTACACGTTTTTTACACTTTGCAACATGCATATGTGGTTTGAAAAATGTTTCCGTAATGAACAGTGACTCACATTGCACATCAATGTCAACTCCTCTGCTGTCATTCCCACATGCATTGCTTGCTGAGCAGTTGTATTTTCGGTCGTGTCTGCTGATGTTGGTCAAATTCAATATGCTTCCTGCTTCCACAATGTAATTTGAATTATTGAACCAGAAAATATTTGGGCGTGGAAAGCCAAAGGCTAAGCAGCGCAGTGTCACATTGTCACCCTCCCTGACAACAATGGTACGATTCTCGACTGTCACTGATGCAGGGACTTGAAAGGAAAAAGGAACAAAGTTACTCTCCATTGATCACAATTCAATATCTACCTTGGAAGGCCATGACTGTGTGAAATGCTGGCCTTACAGAAACCCAAATCTCGTCAGAAAGTCAGAAAGTCAAACGTAGATCTGCAAATGACATGTAGTTGTGTACACTCTCTAATATAGTGTTCTGTGGGATAAAAGGTGCAAAATATAACAAACACTTATCGAGTAAAGTTGATAGTAAAACAATGAAAATTGAAAAATTAACCAAGAATGGTAAGCTGCAAACCTCACCTTCAACTTCTACAATGGTATTGCTGCTTGAAGCATTTCCTACAGAATTGCTGGCCACACAGCTGTAACTATGTTGCCCTTGTTTATATAGCATTTGGTTAAATACTCCTACTTTTCCTGTTTTAATGAGCATGAGACCATTTTTGTAAAGAGAAAAATTCTCTACAGCTGGATTAGAATCGCCAGCAGAACATGTTAACATCACTATTTGGGCTGCGCAAATTTTGAGGCTTGAAGTGTTTAGGAAAACATTTTCAGGTTTATCTGCAAAAAGAAAGGAAATAAATTAATGATGGTCAACATGAATTTATAAGTTTCCTTTATAAAAAAAAGGCTGCCAGTGAAGGAAGCATTCTCAGTTTTAATGCATGGGATCTTGTAATTATAGCAAATTGTTGGTAAGTAACCTGCAAATTAGTAATAAGAAGTGTAAAGGACCACTGAATTCCAAGTAAATACAAATCGCTTTGTGAAACAAGCCTGAATAAACGGTTGTTAGTAAAACGCGTAACGGCGTAACGAGAAACCCCATAATGGAATTTGTTTTTCCTTTTTTTGTTTTTGTTTTTTTTGTTTTTTTTTTTTTTTTGTTTGTTTTGTTTGAACAACCTTCAAAATCCTGAATTCAAGATTTTGTAAGGTCTAAATCCTGAATTCAGAAATACAGAAATACAAAAAGTATTTTAAACATGCATAAAAGCTAACCTTAGGCCTATGGTTAGCTTTTATGAATGTTGGCTTCCAAAATCTTGAATTCAGGATTTTGGAGGTTGTTCAAACCAAAAAAAAAAACAACAACAAAAAAAAGGAAAAAAAATCCCAGTTACGCGGCTTCTCGTTACGCCGTTACGCGTTTTACTAACAACCTGAATAAACATTAATTTTGACAAAGTAATCTCCTTACTTGCAAAAATTACATAGCAGGTATATTCAAATTACAAGTGATCAACATACAGTACAAAATGTACTATTTGCGATCTACAGTTTTCTCATTTCACACATTCAATTCTCATTAACTAGACATCAATGTTAAGATATAATTAAACACTATAACATAAACAATCACAATGTTTCAAGTTATTTTTTTCTAGCACGTTCCTGTTAATTGATGCCATTTAATGTAGCCTTAATTAATTTTTTTTTTCGGACTTCAGTATATTTTATTCCATAGTAGAAATGTAAACAACACCCGTCCAGATTAGCCTTTGCTATTTGCGGGCAAGTGAATTTCTTTCTTATTTTATTAATGTATTTTAAAATAAACTTTGAACATTTATCATGATTCCTCAAGTTCAGGGTTTAAGGAGCATAATCATTAATAATTGTAATCATTAATAATTGTGCTATGGTGGCTATACCAGCGAGAGAATGCCTGACTGGTTCTATGGTACCTTAACCCTTTCCGTCCTGAGAGTGAAACTTATAGACTTCAATTTGTCTAATGCCAGACGATTTTTATTATCAATGGGGCCGCTTCAGTGAACCATGTCTTTGCTACTAGGATGCACCAGCGACAGGAGATGTATCAACGCTCTTGGACCCTAAGACACTTAACCTGCATCTACAATCCTGGACAAAAGTGTTGGGAAGGTAGCGTCACTTTTTAGATAGCCCCCCCCCCCCCCCCTCCCTTATCAATGTTGGATTTTGCACCAAACAAAATGGTGTCTATTTTTCCAACATTGAATATGGGGGAGGGTCCACAAGAGCATTTCCCAAATAGTTCAGCCAATAGTTAGAATAATCGAATTTGGTGTGAAGTGAAGTGATGCGCAGAACCTTCCCAACAACTTTTGACCAGGATTGTCTGAAAAAGGTCGAAGTGCTATACACGCAATTTTCTAAACGTGGTTTCATTCCTTTAACCAAAAAACTCAAAGAAGTGGCAACATATTCGGATTTTGATATGTTTTGTTCAAGTTATTGCTGAAATCAGGCTCAAATAAGGTTGATCGCGATCTATATATTTCTTTTCGGTAATCTCGCAAATGATAACGTGGAATGTTTACGAAATGAATAAAATTAGTTCTTAGTGGGCCGTACCATTTCTCCATTTGCTGTTGTTAGATATGCAAAATTTGTCATAAATACGTGTTAGATTTTGCTAGGAAAGCTAGGAAGCATTTGCTGAAAGAGCGAACGCTATAGTTAAGCATGCAATGGGTAGTTTGCCGTGAAATGCACGTCACACTACTGATAGTACGTCCGCTAACATATTCCACTATCACATGGCACTTAAACGTGAGAAGCGGGCAAGGTAGCTAAGTGTTTGCAATCGTCTGGACGAGCAATACTGCAGCTTATTCGTTGTGGTCCATGCTTTAAATGCCACTGACATTTATCTTGGCAAACAAGAATTGAAAGTTGTGTGTAGGAGGATCAGGTTACAGGCATAGTTACTGTAATAGCACAGTTATCCGCAACAGTACTCCATATATTCCGACAAAAATGTTGCTATTTTGCTCATCTTTGGGTTCAAATAAGCGCTTAGTAATAACCATTGTAATCCTAACTTTCTTTTTCATAGGATTGCAGACTGTAAAGTTCGGTTTTAAGACCATTTACCACAGTACTCCATCGAACGAATATAAATGAAAACTTCATTACTCAACTAATCTTTAAGTTCCCGCAATAGAAGGGAGTACTGTTCAAAATGAAGGAATTTCTCTTTTCCAGGGGAAAAATTCATAGTCAGTTACTTCACAGTATGAAATTTTATCCATAACCATTCAAGTAGTATCGAAATGTACTGCATTGGCCTCGAAAATCCCCAAATACTTGTCGAGTACTGTGTGGAACACCGTTTTGTCTTTATATAAGTAGAACATGATGTCACTTTTTGTGCCGCATGAGAAAATGCATTTATTTGATAAAACGGCAAAAAACAGTATAACAACAAATTTTCAGTACCAAACACATGGTTTACATGTCTTGGTGAAGTTTGAATTAAGTTTTAAGAAAACCCTTGCTAATATTATTACCA